>NC_081423.1:18692699-18742699 GCF_949786415.1 Peromyscus eremicus
ACATCACTAGGGTGGAATTTTATAGTCTCACCCTTCTTCCTATTCTCTCATTATCTACATACGTACCTACCTATCTATCTACCTACCTACCTATCCTACCAACCTACCTACTTACCAATCCACTTACCCACCCACCCACCCACCTGTCCGTCTGTCTGTCTATATCTCCCCCTCCCTCTCTCCCTTCCCCTTTTCTCCCTTCCCTTTCCCTCCCCCTCTCTGCTTCCTGTGTATAGATGTTGGAAATGTTCCTGCTCCTACTGCCTACCATGCCTTCTTTGTCTTGTTTATCTCTCTGTAACCATAAGCCAAAATAAACTCTTTCTTCAAGTCTCATTTTGGCATATTATACCACGGCAACAGAATAGTAACAATACAGAATCCTTAACTCTATGAATGTCCTCATGCCCAGGCTTTGTTCAGTACCAGGAAGCATCCCTGACACCTGTAAGGATTTTGTATTTCAGGCGCTTGTAGACTTAGTAAAAACTGATTTTGCATCCCAGCCCCACTATTTTGTGGTCATGTATTATATGATACTACTTATTTCCTCATATTAAAATGTGACTACTATCTACCTTGCAGTAAGAATTAGAAACTGTGCACAATGTGCCTGGATGTTCACAGGCTCTCAAGAAACGACATCAGTTCTTTTCAATAATATCCAATGTAGCAGGTTTTTGCAGCCCAGGCCTTCCAGTCCTAGAAGAAACAATTGGAGATTAAGAAGTGTTAAATTTCTTACATTTCTGACTGGTCTTATCTAATTTATAATGCAATTTCACTTTCTGAAATTCTTGCCAAGCACATTCATTTATCCATTCATCCATTCAGCAGCTATTACATTTTTTTCTGGTTGAGTTGTACACATGCTGTGATGCACATGTGAAGCTCAGAGAACAACTTGTAGGAGCTGGTTTTCTCCTATCATGTAGGTCCCTAGAATTGAACGTGGGTCATGAGGCTTGACTCAAAGTATTTTTATCAGCTGGGACATATCACTGGCCTCCTCAAAAAGTTATTAGAGAATCCATCAAAAGCATGGTGGCACACACGTAATTCCAGCATTCAGGCTCAGGCAGAAGAATCAAGAGTTAGAGACCAACTAAGCTACATAAGGAAACCCTGCACATACACACCCCACCAAAAAATAAAAATAAAAAAGGAGCTCTGGAACTAAAGAAATGGCTCAGTAGTCAGGAACACTTGCTGCTCTTTGCAAAGGACCTGAGTTCAGTTCCCAACTACTACAAGGCAGTTCATCTGTAACTCTAGCTTTAGAAGATCTAATACTTTTTTCTGACTCTACAGGGACTGGTCACACACATGATGTACAGGCAGAACATAAATATAAATAAATCTTTTAAATGAATCCACTTTATAAATGCCATTTTATAAATGGCATTTTATAAATCTTATAATTTTTAAATTTTATAAATGGCATTTTAGCCAGACACTTGAGGTCAGAGAAGACAAATTATTTAGTGGGTGGTTGTGTGTTAAAGCACCCACTTGCAAGCTGGGCCAAGGTTGCACATGCCTTTAATCCCAGCACTCAGGAGGCAGAGGCAGGTGGACCTCTCAGTTCAAGTCCAGCCTGGTCTACAGAGCTAGTTCTACAACAGCCAAAGTTACACAAAGAAACCCTGTCTTGGAAACAAACAAACAAACAAACAAACCCCCCCTACATATACTAAATGGTTTCTCCCCCTTAGCATCTTCAGGGTTTAATGGCTTATATGATATTATATCTTTGAAGCTCTTTCAGTTCCCACTATTATTATCTGAAGTATATTGATGACATACTTTAGTGTTTATCCACAAAAAAGTATCACTTACTTCACTACCTGAGTGCTTTGAAAAATATAAATTTCACACAAAATAGTTAAATATGTAAGTTCAGATATTATATAATTCATTATCAACTTCTATTTATAACTATATTTCCTTTAGGTTTTTGAGACAGGGACTCAGGTAACTCAGATTGGCCTTGAAATCACTATTTGAGGTCACAGTCCTGAACTCCTGATCCTCCTGCCCGAGATTAAAGGTATGTGTCATCACACTTGGCTATAATGCCTCTTCTTCTCCAACTCCAGTGCCATCTCCCCAGGACAAGGCACAATTAGTCCTCACATAAGATACCATCATAACCTGTTTTCTTTCTTTCTTCCTTTCTTCCTTCCTTCCTTCCTTCCTTCCTTCCTTCCTTCCTTCCTTCCTTCCTTCCTTTTTTCTTTTTTGGTTTTTTGAGACAGGGTTTCTCTGTGAAACCTGTCCTGGAACTCACTATGTAGACCAGGCTGGCCTCAAACTCACAGAGATCCACCTACCTCTGTCTCTTCGTACTAGGATATAAGGCGTGTGCCACCACAGCCCAGCATATAACCTGTTTCCTTATTTGTTCATATGTACATTGTGTGATAGGGATTCAGGTCAAGAATCAGATTAAGAGCTAGAGCTATAGGGTGGTCACCAGAAACTATGCCCTGAACCTACTCAGGTGTCTCAGGGAGAAACAATAAAAATATAGGGCCAGAAGTGACATCTTAAGAGCATAGCCTCAGGACCTCTAGGTCCTTAGTGAGGATGGAAAGAAAGAAGCTATGGTGGTGGGACTCTGCCAGCTTCAGGTTCCAGTGGGGTAGTGCCACTGGTGACTGTTAGGAGCTTCCACCCAGGTCTCCCAAATGGCCCTCCTTGAGCTCTTGAGCCCACCTCCAGCTTTGAAGGGGTGACCGCCAGTCTGATGTGGGCCAGTTTCTCCAGGACCTTCCTGGTCTTTTGTTTATGGTCTGACCTGGCCCAAACCCTTCATGCCCCTCTTTCTTCCCTCCAGAGAATGTTGTATTACTTGGTCCTTTTACTCTGGTGTGAAAAGAGAGGATTCTGTTAACCCTGCTGAAAATGAAACACAGCAAGCTGCTTGTTCTGAGGTGGTGTCTAGCTAACAGGTCATCTGAGGACATTAGTCAGCTCTTAAGCTCAATGATTTTCTAATTTTTAGGCTATAGTCAAATTTTGAGAAATTTAGTCAGTTGGATTCAGATCTGGGCCTTAAATAAATGAACTGTAAGCAGAGGGTTTGAGTGGAAACGAGGAAGAACTTTGTTGAATTTATGAAGCTGGCGAGCCCAAATATGTTTGTGTGTGCATGCAAGTACATGTCTGTGTTTATGCCCACATGGGCTGATTGTTCTTTTCAGGGTCATGACTGTTCACCAGGCTGAAAACTAGGTGTCACACTGATGCCCTGGAGCTACCATAGAATTTCCCACCAGAAAATCCATTCCTCTGCATTTTCTCTTTGCTAATATTTCTTTTCCTTTATCATAGTAATATGCACCTTTGATCTCAATATTTGGGGAGTAGAAGCTGGAAAACAAGGAGTTCAAGGCCAGTCTTGGATACATCAACTCCCCCAAAACACACACACACACACACACACACACACATACACACACACACACACACACACACACACACACACATCAAGTTCTGGCCATATATCCTAAGGTGGCATTGATTTTTTTCATTAATTAATTAATTAATTGAGAGATGGGCATGCATGTGAAGGTCAGAGGACAACTGGTGGGAGTCAGTTTTCTCCATCTACCACATGGGTCCAAGAGATTGAACTCAGTTCATCAGGCTTCACAGCAATCATCTTTATCTACTGAGCCATCTCACTGCCCCATCTACCCAACCCCAACAACCTCAAATTTCTTATCCACTCGCTCAGCCTCTAGAATGCTGGAATCGCAGATGTGTGACACTATGTCCAACTTTTTTTTTCTTTTAATGTGCATGGGTGTTTTGCCTACATATATGTCTGTGTAACACTTGTGTGCCTAGTACCAAAGAAGACCAGAAGAGGGTGTCAGATCTCCTGGAACTAGAGTTATAGATAGTTGTGAGCCACCATGTGGGTACTGGGAATTAAACCTAGGCAATCAGGAAGAGAAACCAGTGCTCTTAACCATTGAGCCATCTCTCTAGCCCATTCTGCCCAATATTCTGCTTCTATTCTTGATCCTCTCTGTCTCTTCTCCACGTGACAGAACAATCTTTCAAAACGTAGATCATGTCACTTCCAAGCTTTCTAAACCTTTCCAGAGCATTGAGAATAAAGTCCAAACTCCTTGCCATAGCCTCTAGTGTGCACAGCTGACAGCCTTTGCTGCCTCAACCTCTCCTCCTACCACCCTCCAGTGTCCTTGCAGTCCTCATTCCCCAGACCAGCGATGGGTGGGGTCTGGTAGAAGCAGCTCCCTCTTTCCTCCTCCCCAGTCACAACACAACCTTCCAATCCCCCAGGACAGGCTCCTCTACATTAGCCTCAAGTAGAGGCCTTTCCTACTATCTCTCCTCTGCTCTGTCGCATTATAAGGCTGCCACATGAGATCAGAGCTGTGCCTTGGCTCTTCCTCTCTTGTAACCACAAGTGACTAGGTACTTCAGTATCTCACACATAGTTGCTACTAATTTGTAGACTAAATTAAATCAAGTCCTAAAAAAATCAGTTTGGAACTTGAAGATAATATTGTTACAGTTAACTTTTTGGGTAAATAAGAATTCTAGCTGATACCCAATACTATGTTTACAGCATTTAAGTTATAGAAACAAGTAAGGTTTATAGCTTGCTACTCTAGGCAAAGGAAGCTTCCAGGGAACTTGGAGGTGACTTTCCTATGGTTTCCAATTTATTCTAAAGGTTGATGCTGAGTGAGGCCACTATAAGGAAGTTTTCTCCATGAGGCTAGTCCTATACAGAGTATCTTTGCAACCTCCGGACATAAACCACAAACTTTGTAACAATATTTTATGACTAGGATTTTTTTTCCTGCAAGAAATCAGTTTCCTTTCTTCCAAACACTCTTAAATTGTTGGCCTCCTGGCTACCACACCTGAAAACCCCCCAGTGTGGAGACAGAAGAAAGTGTTAGTAACCTTCTAAGGCAGTTTCAAAATTTATAGCACTGCTTTTTAAAAAATTATAATTTTGGGGGTGCTGGAGAGATGGCTCAGCAGTGAAGAGCACTGACTGCTCCTCAAGAGGGCCTGGGTTCAAATCCCAGAACCCACATGGCAGCTCACAACGGTCTATAACTCCAGTTCTAGGGAACCTGACACCCTCACACAGACATACATACAGGCAAAACACCAATGCATATAAAATAAAAAATTTTTTAATTAAAAAATTTTTAAACAAAAATGTAGGGGGCCAGTAATATGACTCAATGAGTAAGGCCTCTTGGTACCAAGACTGGCAACCTGAGTTTGAGCACCAGAAATCACATGATGGAAGGAGAGAATCAGCTCCCAAAACTTGTTCCCTGACTTCCACACATCCATAGTGCACCCCCATGTCTGCACACATACATAATAAATAAATTCTATATTATTATTATTATTATTATTGTGTGTGGTATGTGTGTACAGGTATGTACAAGAAGGCCAGAGGAAGAAGCTCAACTCTATTTTTCTTTGTCTTGTTTCTTTTTTTGTTTTTTGTTTGTTTTGTTTGAAACTGGGTTTCCCTGTGTAGCCATGGCTGTTCTGGAACTCACTTTGTAGACTAGGCTGGTCTAGAACTCACAGAGATCCTCCTGCCTCTGGCTCTCGAGTGCTGGGATTAAAGCCATGCTCCACCACTACTTGCCAGCTTTAGTTCTTTAAAGTCTCTCATTGAAACTGAAGCCAGGGTAGCCGATGACTATTAAGCCCTGGTGATCTCTTATTTCCAACCCCCAGAAGTGCAGCCATGCCCCACTTTTATGTAGGTGTTGGGATCCAAATGTATCTGCATCCTTTTGCAGTAAAGCACCCATCCATTGAGCCTCTTTCCAGCCCCATTCAGTATTTTAACATGCATTTTGATTATTCCAACTGTATGTCATTCTGGAAAAGGCAAAATCCTGGATATAATAAAAAGGCCAGTGATAACCAGGGGGTGATACAGGTAGGAGTAAGGGAAAATAAGTGGAACATGGGATTTCTAGGTCAGGGAAAGTAGTCTGTTTTACTCATAATACATACATACATATATAATATACATATACATGTATGTTTTACTCATAATACATACTCTATACTAATATCCTGATGTATTCTCCAGGATCCTATGTGACATGCATACATAGGACTGTTCCATAGGTTTTTGCATGTATCCTGTCCCTATCCCCTGAGAACCTGACAGGCTCTTTCCCCCTTAAAACCTCTCTCCTAGCAGTTATGGTGGCATATACCTGCAATCTCAGCATTTGAGAAGTGGAGGTAGGAGAATCAAAAGTTCAAGGCTAATCTGAGCTACAGTGAATTTTGAAGCCAGCCTGGGTTCCTTGGGTTCCTTGAGACCCTGTCTCAAGAAGGAAGAGGGGAAAGATTTGGAAGGAAGAAAGGAAGGAAGGGAGGGAGGGAGGGAGGGAGGGAGGCAGGAAGGAAGGGAGGGAGGAAAGAAGGCAGACAATTCAGGGAGGATGGAAAGGAAGGAGAAAGGGAGAAAGATAAAGGGAAGGAGGGAAGAGAAGGAGAAATAGATAGATAGATAGATAGATAGAGAACATCTTCCTTCATTTCCTCCATGGCTTGGAGTGATGTTGGCTTGTAATTCAAAACACAGGAGGTGGAGACAGGAGAATCACAAGTTCAAGGCCAGCCTGGGCTACATGTTGTCTCAAAAACAGACAACAACAAAAACTACAAAAGCTGTTTCCTCTCTTGCCTCTTGCTCCTCTCTTCTTCCTCTTGTCTGTCTGTCTGTCTGTCTGTCTGTCTACCTCTCTCATGTCCTCACTCTGACAAGGCCTTTCACCCTTCCCCAATAAACAAACCTCTTGCTCTACCTCTATTGCTCGTGGTGTATTTGCTTAATGGCAGATCTTGGCAGGACCCGCCAAAAGGTACCCACTCCGCCTTTCTTTTTTTATCCTTTCTAGTCCATTATCATCACTCCAGGAAAGATGGCAGGAGGCAAGCATGGAGCTGAGAGTTGACATCCTGATCTGCAGGCAGCAGGCAGCAAGGGAGAGCCCATTCCCAAAAACACACCTCCTCCAACTATGCCATATCCCCTAATGTTATCAGTCAGTTCCACTAATTGGGGAGCAAGCATTCAAATATATACCAAATATATATTTGGAGCAAAGGAAAGGAAGGAAGGGAGGAAGGAAGGAAGGAAGGAAGGAAGGAAGGAAGGAAAGGAGGGAAGGAGGAGGGAGGGAGGGAGGGAGGGAGAAAGAAAGAAAGAAAGAAAGAAAGAAAGAAAGAAAGAAAGAAAGACAGACAGACTACAAAAGCCTGTCTCTGAGATTGTTGACCTGGGACCCGACAGGGTGAGGACCTGGGGAGAACGCACCTCCACATGTGAGGCACCTGACTGGACAGAACCTCACAGTATGGACCTGACCTCAAGGGACCGGGTGACCTGGGACACCGTCATCCTCAGACCCTGACAGGGAGACACCTGACAGGAAATGGACTGCCTGGGGGGAACAGGCGGGGTAGAAGCTGACTGGAGGAGAACGGACACGGAGGGAGCCACCGGCGGGAAGAAGAGGCACGGAGGAGGGAGTCCCGACCGGCAGGCACCTGACAGGCCAGGGCCTGCGCGCTCCGCTGTGAACCTTCGGGGCCCAGGCGCTCGAGACACGCGCGGGTGTCCTCTCAGAACTGCCGCGAGGTCCCGCGCGGCCGGATGGACACCACAGCAGGCCGTCGGAGCCGCGGCTCACCGGACACTCCCGGAGGGCTGGCTGCTCCGCGGCTTCCGCCTGGCGCCGCTCACGCGCTGCGACTTCCACAGAGGGGGCCGCGCGACCCACCTGGAGTCCGTTAGAGCGAGGCCCCGCCCCCGCCGCGAGCCGGCCCCGCCCCCGCCGCGCTGGTCCCGCCCCGTCACACTAGCCCCGCCCCCGCCGCGCGCTGACCCCGCCCCTGTGTTTACAGGTCTAGGCCCACCACCTCGAAGTTAGGCATGTGTCGCTGTCACTTCCTGGGACTGGAGAGCTTCTTTCGGACTTGGGTGGCCGAGGGCAATCGACCTTAGGCGCTGAGCAAGAAAAGCCAAGTTTGCGGTCGCTCGGAGACAGGAGCAGTTCCCACGCACGGATGCAAGCGAATAGGGGAGTCGCTAAGGAAGCGAGCGAGGCGTTTGCCTCAGTTCTCTGGTTGGGATCTGGCCTGGAGTCCCAGGTTGTTCCGACTGAGCAGTCTTCCTAAATGTCTTATAATTGAATTGCAGATGTCTCTGTGCAGGCACTAAATTACCTGAAGTGAAATTTAAAGCAGAGAGTGAACCGAAGGAAGACACGGATATAAAAACCGATAGGGTTGTGGAAGAGGAGATGGCCAGATGCTATTATTAAGGGAATTTCCTTGGTGATACTACATACCACGTACACTAGAAGGTGCACATATAATATCATGTAAAATACTCAATAGTATTTGAAAATATCACAGTATTATATGAAATAGATAGTACTATGTGGGGGGGGGGAGCATGGAGACAGGGTCTCACTACGTAGCTCTGGCTGTCCTGGAATTCACTTTGTAGATCAGGCTGACCTCGAACTCACAGAGACCCGCCTGTCTCTGTCTCCCAAGTGCTAGGATTAAAGGCGTGTGTCACTACGACTGGTTTAAAATAGATAATTCTCTTAAGTTCATCTCACAAGCAGTATATCATTTCATCGAAACACCCTATATATGTATATATACATGTGTATAGAAATGTATATAAAAGCACTGTGTGCTTAATCCGGTTGAATCCGGTTCAGACCAGTTTAATTCGGTTCGGATGAGTTCAGACCCGTTTAATCCAGTTCAGACTGTTTCAGACTGGTTCAGACCGGTTCAATCTGGTTTAATCCCCAATATCTGGCTCTGGGTTTTTGTAATAAGACCATTTAGCAATTCGTGTGACAATCGCTCTAGCTAAAAAGGACTTGAGCCACCATCACCTGGCTTAATTTAGCTCTTTTACCAGTAAGGAAGAATTCTTATCAAACCAGGAAGATAAACTGGAAAAACCCAGACCCCAATGGTAAGTTGAGCTACAGAAAGATGAAGAGATGGCCCAGTGGTTAAGAGCACATACTGAAGTTGCAGAGCACCTGAGTTCTGTTTCCAGCATCCACGACAGGAGACTCAATCCTCTGTGACTCCAGCTCCAGGAGATCCAAAGCCTGACATCCAACAAACATGACATGCACTCACAGACACACACTTACACACAGAAACAGAAATAAAAACAAATATTTTTAAATAAAATAAAGTAGCCAGGCAGTGGTGGCGCACGCCTTTAGTCCCGCACTTGGGAGGCAGAGGCAGGTGGATCTCTGTGAACCTGAGGCCAGCCTGGTCTACAGAGTGAGTTCCAGGACAGTCAGGGCTACACAGAGAAACTCTGTCTTAAACAAACAAACAAACAAACAAATAAATAAATAGAAAAAGTAAAGTGAGTAACCATCCAGACTTGGAATATTTTAGTGACAGTAGTCTGGGCTCTGGGACTGCGATGGATTGTAGTGATCCGTTTTTGCCCCTAAATGCCTGATGCCTCTGTCTCTCAGAGTGTGTTCAGGTGGGGACAGCAAGAGAAGAAAAGGTCCTTACGTCAAGTGTACTGGTGCAGTTGAGGGTGTAGCTCTGTGGTGGACAGGTTGTCTAGCATTGGTGAGACCTGGGTTTGATCTGCAGCACTGCAAAGTAAATGAAATAGACCAAGTTAAATATGCTTACTTTCCTAAGGAGTGTATGTGCGTGTGTGTGTGTGTGTGTGTGTGTGTGTGTGTGTGCGCGCGCGCGCGCGCAAAAGCAAACGGGCAAACGGGTGGTAGGCGTGTGTATAAAAGTGAATTTGGGGGCTGGAGAGATGGCTCAGCAGTTAAGAGCACTTAACTGGTACCCACATGGCCACTCACTAGACTGCTAGTCCCAGGGTATCCAATGCCTTCTTCTGCCCTCTATAGGTATGTACATGATGGACAGAGAAACATGCAGGCAAAACACCTATACACATAAAAATAATAAAAGTTTTGAAAAAGTGAACTCACTTAAAACATTTTTTACGTGTGTGTGTGTGTGCGCGCCTGCATGTTTGTATGTGTATAATGTATTATGGCATGTGTGTGGACATCATAGGACAACTTGTAAGAGTTGGATTTCTTCTTTTACCATATGGGTCCTGGGGATAGAACTCAGGTCACGAGGCTTGGCAGCAAGCTCCTTTACTCTGAACGTTTTTACCAGCCCAAGAGGTTTGGGAAGGAGACCTGCCATGGCTGCTTGAGTTTGAGAACTGGGAGGGCTCCTTGAACCCCGAGTCCACTTTCAACAAGCTTCTAAACAGTGTGTGACAGTGTACCACTATAATGTATATCACATCGCTTGTGACTTACAAGAGCTCTCTTGAAGTCATTGTATCAGGATGAACGACAGCTGCCACTCAGTTTGGTGGTCGGGGAGTCCAAAGTGACTTCAGGTAAGAAACGAGCAGATTTGGAGTCTGGAGTGTAGCTCAGTGGTAGAGCACTTGTGGGCCATGCACAAAGCCACCTCCAGGAGCTTACTAAAGAAAACATGCTGGGGACTTCATGGGATCCTGAGAAACCACAGTCCTTCACATTCTTGGCAGGAAGTGAGGGAAGACTTCAACCACAAAAGGCTTCATCTTTACTGCTGAGAAAAGGACAATAGACCATTTCTCAACATGCTTAATTCAGTGCGTGTTAATCAGGACTCGTGGCTTGACTACTCTACCCGACAGTTTCTGAAACGAGAGAATAACTGGGGTTTCTCGGGAGCTATCACGTATGGTGGAAAGTGCAAGTCAGTTGTGTCTGTTCGAAGCTCGGGTTTGCCCCTATTAGCAATGTCACTCAGGACTGAACTTCAACTTCCTCACCTGTGGAACCAAAGATTTGGGCAAACCCAGTGGGATGAAAATTGCTCCAAAAGTGCACACCCTGTGGGAATAACGGCAGTGTGCTTGCTTCTGTCTTCATCCCTTTCCCAGCCTGGAGCTTTCTGAATCCATGCTCACCTCAGACCCCCCATTATTAACGTGGTACCTCGTGCCTAGCTGGAGTCTGCTGGGCACATCCGTTAACACTGTATTGTGGGATGCTGACCTCTAGGCATGCTAATCTGAACAGCAGTTGATAACCTGTACTCTGGAGCCTCTCACTCTAGAGTTCAGCCACCCTCTCACACCTCCTCCCAGCTGGCTGTGATTCCACCAAAGCTGCGCACGGTCTTGGGAAGTGCTGGAGTGTGTACCAGATGGAAGATTAAAGGAAGTGGAGACTCGGGCTGGAGAGATGGTCTATTTTGGCAGGTCCTGGTAAAAGAGCTAAATTAAAATTTAAGGGACAGAAAACCAATCATGCATTTGCAAATAATTTTTCTTACATCCTTTGAGTAAGCTATTGGAATATATTCATTTTTGTAGAAATAAAATTCACTATGAAAAGTACCTCACCAGTATTCTAAGTTTTGTATATATAGTATGGAAATGTGCTTCTCAATTCATGCTTCAAATCCAAGATTTAGGGGACGGAAGAGACGGCTCAAGGTTTGAGAGCACTTGCTGCTCCTGTGAACCCAAGTTCGGTTCCTAGAACCCTTGGCAGGTGCCTTGTGAAATTGGAACTCCAGACCCAGTAGAGCTGACACGCTCTTCTGGACTTCACAGGCATCACATCCATGTACACATGTGGCACACACTCATACACACTCACACACACACACAATTTTGAAAATAGAATGTTATTTTGATACTTGAATCTTGAGTCACGGGGTCAAAAAATGGTCTGTAGTGTGACTTCACTTATTGTTTTATAGAAAATCTCCGTTTACATCGGTTGACGCTGACTTCAAAAGGCTGTAGAGTAGCATTTCATGACTCTTCACCTTTTCAGTATCCTAGCTTATGATTTTACACGGTGCTCAGGTTGATTTGCTCGCAATCACCCAACTCCGGAGCAGGCAGTGCTGAAGAACATAATGGAGAAGCCGTCCATTCTCTCTGTTGGCATCAGAGCGAAGAAGAAAATTAGCCGGTTCAGTCACTCACATCATAAACTTCTTTTCCTCTTCAATGGTCGTCTCAGGAGTCAAGGTCACAGCTATGACAACATTTTATTGTGGCTTGACAGATGGCTGAGTTTGCTCCGCATTACACAATCTTTCATTTCTTCAATTAAATACGTGGAAATGGACACCACCTGGCATCCCATTTTTATGATGTCAATAAAGCTCATTATAATTACACTGTGCTGTTGACAAATGGCCTGCTGGGGAGCCGACGGATATTTTTAGGTTACCCTCTCACAGAATGCCCATCACAGGTGACATGGTTTCAAAGGCTTTCAGCCACTGGTTAATAAAGACCTTGAATGTCATATTTTCATTCACGTTTTGCCAGCTCTCAAGTAAGTGAGATATATTTATATTTGCCTCATTCTCCTTGCATCTGTAAGGCAGTGGAGAAACTTGAAAATTCAAAACAAAACAAAACAATGTTCTAGAGGAAAAGTTGTAAACATAGCACAGAAATCCACTCACAAATCCACATTCTTCTTTTCTTTTTTTTTTTTAGGCAGGGTCTTAAAGAACCAATCAAACTCCCTATGTAGCCAGGATGACCTTGAACCCCTGACCCTCCTACCTCCACTTCTGGAGTGCTGGGATTACAAATGTGCATCACTAAAACTGATTTATTCGTCACTGGGGATTGAACTTGCAAAGTAGCAGAGGATGCCATTGAACTTCTGGTTATTCTGCCTCCACCTGCCGAGTGCTGAGATTACAGACATGGACAGCCACACTGGTATGGGTGATGCTGGCAATCAAACCAAGGCCTGTGTGTGCCAGGCAAACACTCTACCAACTGAACTGTGTCACTAGCCAAACTTTGCCCACTTTTTAAAGTAGCCGTGTCCTGAATTTGCTTCAAACTCATGCTTGCTCACTAATTCATTTAACTAAGAAAATCTCCACAGGGCAAAGAAGGAACAAATAAAAATGACATAAAGGAACTGGCAAAGAATATAATTCCCAAGCCGGGTAGTGATGGTGCATGCCTTTAATCCCAGCACTCAAGAGGCAGAGGCAGGAAGACCTCTGTGAGTTCAAGACCAGCCTGATCTACAGAGTGAGTTCCAGGATGGCCAGGACTATGCAGAGAAACCCTGTCACAACTTGGGCACCCCCCCCCCAAGCCCCAAAGAGATCATATTAAGTGAAATGAGAAGGTCTGTAATTTAATATTACTGGGTGGCAGGAATAATAAATAATAAAAGCAGGAAATTGCAGAGTGTGAATTACAAAATGAAAAGCCATCTAGAGAGATGGCTAAGTGGTTAAGAGCACTGGCTGCTCTTCCAGGTTACCTGGGTTGGAGTCCAAGCAACCACATGGTATCTCAAAACTGCCTGTATCCAGTACCAGGGGACCCGATACCCTCTTTTGGCCTCCTCTGGCACTGCACACATGAAGTTCACAGACATGCATGCAGGCAATACACTCATTCTCTTCATAAATAAGTTAGTAAATTTGGGGCCAGGCAAGGGGCCACAGGACTTTGATTTCAGCACTTGAAGGCAGAGGCAAGTGGATCTATGTGACTTTGAGGCCATCCTGGTTTACATGGTGAAGTCTAGGAGAGCCAGGCCTATGTAGAGAGACCCTGTCTAAAAGAGGGGGGTGGGGTGGGGAGTAAATTCTCAAAAATAAATAAATAAAAGGACAATTGAACATTCTTGTCTAAAAACAAAAAGAAAATAAGCAAATTTAAAAATTAAGTTATGAATTGTTTATTCCCTCATCCAATAGCTACACTTTCTAGAAATTCACCCTGGGTAATAATGACACTTTTTGTTTTTAAACAGAATCTCACTATGGAGCTTGGCTAGCTGGGAACTCACTCTGTAGACCAGGCTGGCCTAGAACTCACAGAGACCCCCCTGCTTCCACTTCCCTAGTACTGGGATTAAAGGTGTGTGCCACCATGCCTGGCAACAGGGACGTGAAAGGTAGATGAAATACAATAGCCATGCTCAGCCATGTTTAATTTTACTCTACAGTTACTGTTGGCTTCTTCACTGATCTCTACTTTGGAGTCACAGGTCTTGTGTGCCATTGAAGCGTACGAGGGCTACGAGACCTTGCAGGGGATCAAAGTTTAGTTCCTGGTACTAAGTGCATATGGAGGTGCATAAGCAGCTGTAGCTCCAGTTCCTGAGTGTCTGGTGCCCTCTTCTGGCCTCTGGGGGCATTGCATGTATCTATACACAAGCAAGCAAACACAGACACACAAAAACATTTAAAAAAAAAAAAAAAAAAAGCTATTGCCTAGGAGTACATGGCCTAGTCTCCAATAGTCATTAGCTCTGACTGACTGCTCATTAAAACTTTATTACAAGGGAGGAGCGAAAGCAAGGACCAACCAAAGGGAAGGACGGGCCAATGGTGATGGAGGAGGGCAGGCAGGCCCCCTGGTGGCCAGTGAGTCTGGGAAGTGGAGTTAATCCTGTGGGCACTGCTGACATGCTTATAAACCAACCTTTCTGATGCTAACTGCCAAGGCGCTGTTCACATTAAAGTGGTTAATGCTTAGCCGGTTGGTGGGGGCACTCACCTTCAATCCCAGCTGTGAGTTCGAGGCCAGCTTGGCCTACAGAGGGAGTTCTAGGACAGCCAGGGCTACACAGAAATATCTTGTCCCCTCCTCCTCCTCCTCCTCCTCCTCAAAAAAAAAAAAAAAAGAGTTAATGCTAATGTTATGTGATGTGAATTTCACCTCATTTTATTTATTTTATTATTTATTGTTTGTTTGTTTTGAGACAGGGTCTCTCTACATAGTCCTAGCTGTCCTGGAATTCACTATGTAGACCAGGGTGGCTTTGAACTCACAGAAATCCACCTGCCTCTGTTTCTTGAGTACTGGGATTTAAGGTACCGGCCACCATGCCCAGCTCAATTTTATTTTTTAAATGGGCCAGCAAGATGTGTCAGAAGGTGGCTGAGTGGTCGTGGCGCATGCCTTTAATGCCAGCACTCAGGAAGCAGAGGCAGGTGGATCTCTGCATTCGAGGCTAGCCTGGTCTACAAAGAGAGTTCCAGGACAGCCAGGAAAACCCTGTCTCAAAAAAAAAAGTAGAAAAAAAAAGATGATGTCTCAGAGGGTAAAGGCACTTGCCCAACACATAGTAGAAGGAGAGAACCAACTCTTGTAAACTGTCCTCTGACTTCTCATGCAGGCTATGGCTTATGCATGAGCAGACTTGAGACACACTAGATAGAAAGAAAGGAAGAAAGAAAGAAAGAAAGAAAGAAAGAAAGATAGATAGATGTTTAAATTGCGTCAAAATAGAGGCTGGGCATAGTGCAACTTGCCTGTTATCTCAGCATTTGGGAAGTAGAGACAGGAGGATGAAAAGTTCAAGGTTATCTTCAGCTACATAATGAGTTCAAGGCCAGCCTGGACCATGTGAGACTGTCTCAGAACCACAGAGGGATGGGGAGATAAAGTCAGTAAACTGCAGTGGCCTGGGGCCCTCATGGGGCAGCCACCACTCTCGGCCACGTGGGCTCTGAATAAAGTTTCCTGCTACTTTTGCAAATCTGTGTGAGTCTCTTTAAGTCCTTTGAACAGGAGACCAAGAACCTGGGAACTCCCTGCCCAGACCTCTACTGGTAACAGGATGTCCAGTTGAATTTGAATTTCAGAAAAACAATGAGTCATTTTTAGCATTTTTCTAGAAATTCAGGGAACATGCTTACACTACCCCCTCCTTTTTTTTCTTTTTTCTGAGACATGGTATCATACAGCCCAGACTGGCCTCAAAGTCCCTGTGCTGCAAAGAATGACACTGGACTCCCAATCCTCCTGCCTCCACCTCCTCAGTGTTGGGATTACAGGTGTGTACTACCACATCTGGGTGACTTTTATGTGATGTTAGAGACTGAACCCAGGGCTTCACACATGCGGAACTAGCATTTGACCGAGTTACATCCCTAGTCATTGATGTTTTAAAAATGATACGAGGCGCTGGTTACCATTCGGAAAGGTCATGAGGCATGATAAAACCCAGTATCAGAGCTTTATTAGGAGGAAGAGGAGGGGAGAGAAGAACCAGGCCTGGGGAGAAGCAGGTGCAGAGAGAGAGAGAGAGAGAGAGAGAGAGAGAGACAGAGAGACAGAGACAGAGACAGAGACAGACACAGAGGAGAGATAGTGGGGGGAAGAGAGAACACAGAAGAGGGGGTCTGTGTCTGGCTCTTTAAAGGCAGGCTTACGGAGCTAGGACACGCATGAGCTGATTGCGTGACCATACCGATGTAAGACGCAAGACCCCTTGCTTAGCTCCTAAACTGTGCATGTGTGGTCATGCACCTGGAGCAGCGGCAGAATCCCAACAGATCTCTGTGAGTTTGAGGCCAGCCTGATCTATGAAGGGAGTTCCAGGACAGCCAAGACTACACTGAGAAACCCTGCCTTGAAAGAAAAAGTGTTTATTATTCCTTTAAATAGCTTAATTTTTGCCAGGTATGGTGGCACAGGTCTTTAATCCCAGACTTCAGGAAGCAAAGGAAGGTGGATCTCCATGAGTTCAAGGCAAACCTGATCTACAAAGCCACTTCCAGGCTATCCCATGCTATATAGTGAGATCCTGTTCCACTTCAGCCGGTTGGTAGTGGTGCACGCCTTTAGAGCCAGCACTTGAGAGGTAGAGACAGGCTGATCTGAGTTCGAGGCCAGCCTGGTATACAGAGCAATTTCCAGGACAGCCAAGGCTACACAGAGAAACTCTGTCTCAGAAAAAAATTTTTTTTAAAAAGCTCAACCTTGGGGCTGAGGACACAGCCCGGCGACAGTGCTCCACTAGCTTGTACAAAGCCTTGAGTTCAGTCTCCAGCATGACAGAAACCACGCAAAACAAAGCGCACGGACAGCTCAGGATTTGAGGTTTTGTTTGTTGATTTTTTTATTATAATTCCTCTTTTCTGGTTCTAGCACTTCTTTCTTCTCAGAGATGTAGAGGTCTGGTGAGAAGCACAGAGGGAGGCTGGGAGTACACCCAGAGGAGATCACAGGCTCGCCAAATGCCCTGAGAATCACCGGTCAGAAGACGTCTTTGACCTCCTCTGCAATGCACGGGACAGGCACCGCAAGAAATCTGTAGTCTGTCCTTCAAAGTTACACCCCCTTCATGATTCAGCTACGCTAGAATATGTTGTACTGTCTGTTTTTGTCTTGAGTCCTTTTTCAGAGATTATTTCAAGTGTGTTAGAGTTTTGTATGATGTTTGTATTTGTACTACATGCATGCTTGGTATGTATGGAGGGCATATCCCCTGTAACTGGGATTCTGAATAGTTGTGAGCCACCATATAGGTGCTGGGAATTGAACCAAGGTCCTCTGCAGGAGCAAAAAATACTCTGAACTGCTAAGTCATTTCTCCAATCCCTTTATCATGAGTCTTAATTATATCTTCCACAGACATATTCCTGCTTTTTTTTTTGGTTTTGGGTTTTTTTTTGTGTGTGTGTGTGTGTGTTTTTTTTTTTTTTTGGTTTTTCGAGACAGGGTTTCTCTGTGTAGCTTTGCGCCTTTTCTGGAACTCGATTTGTATACCAGGCTGGCCTCGAACTTCCAGAGATCCGCCTGCCTCTGCCTCCCGAGTGCTGGGATTAAAGGCGTGCGCCGCCGCCGCCGCCGCCGCCGCCGCCGCCGCCGCCGCCGCCACCCGGCGGTTTTTGGTTTTGAAGACAGGGTTTCTCTGTGTAGCCCTGACTGTTCTGGACCTCCCTCTGTAGCCCAGGCTGGCCCCGAACTCAGAGATCTGCCTGCCTCTGCTCCTGAGCACTGGGATCACAGCTTGCGCCATCACACACAGTTTATTTGGTGCCTAGGATGAAAGCCAGGGCTAACTGCTTTCCCCACTGGGCTGTGTCTCCAGCCCTCTGCAGAGACTTCCTTATGAGCCTAACTGAACATAACTGAAGAAATTCTGCTCCATCTGACTGGGTTCAGTTTGGGCCACAGGTAGACGGAACTGAACTGATGAAATCCCAGCCCTGAATTTTTAAATCTTGTTCCTCCTGACCTGAGAACCCTTGAGCTGAAAGCCTGGGCAGAAGCAGCACTTCCTGTTTTGGTCCAGCCTCAGCGACAGGGCAGGAGGAGGTGGGTGGTGTCCTAGCTGGACACCTGCTGTCAACCACCACAACCAAAACTACTTGGGGACGAAGGGTTCATTTCAGCTTATACTTGCATCACTGAGGGAAGTCAGGGCAGGAACTCAAACAGCAGGACCCTGGAGGCAGGAGCAGATGCAGAGGCCAGGAAGGAGTGCTGCTTCTTGGCTTGCTCGTCATGAATTGCTCAGCCTGCTTTCTTTTCTTTTCTTTTATTAAGGAAAAAATTTTTTTTATTCATTTTACATACCAAAGATCTCCCTCTTCCTTCCTCCTGCCCCTCCAGCCTCCCCCTCCCAACCCACTCCCCATTCCCTCCTACAAGAAGGTAAGGCCTGCCATGGGGAGGTACATTTAGTAGAGGCAGGTCCAAGCCCCTCAAGTGTGAGGTGTCCCATCATAGAAGTGGACTCCAAAAAGGCCTGCTCATGCACCAGGGATGGATTCTGATCCTACTGCCAGGGAGCCCCTTAAGCAAATCATGCTACACATGTGTCTCGCTATGCAGAGGGCCTAGTCCAGACCCACACATCAGCCTGCTTTTTTATAGAACCCAGGACCACCAGCCCAAGGATGGCCCCACCCACAATGGGTGGGGCCCTCCTATATCAATCACTAATTAAGAAAATGCCTTATAGCACTTTCTCAACTGAGGTTCCCCCCTTTCAGATAACTCTAGCTTGTGTCAAGTTGACATAAAACTAGCCAGCGTAGGTGGGATGCCCAAGTATGTTCCCAGATGTAACATCCCGATACTGATGAGGTATGTATAGTTATTGGGGTGTTGATGTTGATGCTTTATAAAGGTCAATGAGGCTGGGGATGTAGCTGATTTAGCAGAGTAAACCTGGCATGCATAAGGCCCTGGGTTCGATACTCAGCACTGCATGAATGATTGAGAGCAGAAGTAATTATAAATAAACGTTCAAATACAAAAAAAAAAATAAACCACTAGCCACTTAACATCATCACTCTTTTAAAAAATTAATGTCTTGTCTGCAGAATGAAATTATCACAACATAACAAAGAGCATCTGGCTTGTGTTTTCCTTTGAGGCTATCCACATAATCATGTTGTTTTGAATGACAGACTCATCAAAATTCAGGTGATAGACCTTCTCCTCCCTCAACAACCTCAGGTTTCAGAGAAGAGCCCCTCAGATCTTAACGCACCCATTCTCTTCTGGAGATAGTCAATAAGACTAGTGACCTGGAGTGGCTTTCCCTTTTATTCCTTAAAAAGAAATGTTTTGTTAGACTTTTCCCTACTAGTTAGAAAATGACTCTACAGACATGTGTCCTTTCATTCACAAGCTTAGATGTGCATTACCTGCTCTTGGGAGCCAGTGCCTGTTGGCCTTAAGGACCCTGGGATGGGATGGGAGAGGAGCCTCCACCCCTGGAGGTGCCCATGGCTCCAGGTGTCTTTCTTGTTTCTGGTTAGGCAGTAGCAACATCGCTAAAGCAAAACTAAGGCTTGGCCTAGCACCAATTCCAACCTGCTTTCTCTATCACAGAAGAGAGTCTATCATAGCAAGTGAGGTAAGCCAGACACATGAAGACAACTATCACACGTTCTCCCTGAAGAAAAGAGTAGATAACAGATAACGGGTACTACAGAAGAGGGAGATGGATGTTATAATGGCTACCAAAATCCAGTTAGATAGGAACAGTAGATCTTGGTGTTCTATGGTGGTGTAAATGTGCCTATAGTTTCTAACAGTTTATAATATATTTCAAAATAACCAGAGAAGCTTGGTACAGTGGTAAATCCCTATAATTCCAGCACTTGGGAGGTAGTGGCAGAAAAGTGAGGAGCTCACAGTCGTCTTTGGCTACATAGTATGTGATGTAAGCCAGCCTGGCTATATAAGGTCCTGACTCAAAAAAAAATAATAGTAATAAAGATAAATAAAACAGTCCTCAAGTACAGAAGTATTGTCTGGTGTTCATAACAGAAGAAAGATATGACTTAAGTATAAAATTGTTGGGTGTTTAAAAATGAAAAAAGTTTCATCCAAGCATGAGATATAGTTCTGCTGTCTTTAAGATCAATACTAATAAATCTACAAGACAGGATTAAAAGCTGCCTTAGGGCTGGAGATATGGCTTAGTTTGTAGAGAACTCTTCTAGCATCAGGAAGTCCTTGATTGATCCCAGCACCACATAAACTGGGCATTGTGTACACACCTGAAAGTCTAACACTTCAGAAGTAGAGGCAAGATGATTGGAAGTTCAAAGTCATCCTTGTCTACACAGCAAGGTCAAGGCTAGCTATGAGGTCCTTTCTAAAATAAAATAAAATAAAGTTGGAGGATTGCTGTGAGTTCAAGACCAGACTGGACTACATAAGTACATCTTGTCTCAAATAAATACATAAATAACAAGTAAAAGTTGTCACCAGGTGGCAGTCGTATTGGTGGAAGTATTAAGGCAACTCCACGTAGTTAAAAGGGAGGTTTATTTTGTGGGGTAACTTACAAGTAAAGGGATAGGTTGTAGGGTCCAGGAAAAGTGAAGTGCAGTCCAGCGGTGTTCTCTGGAGAATTTGGCTTGGTCTACCTCCAGTGTCCAGGATCCAGGAACCATGAGAGCTTGCACATCCGGATCTCAGGTCTTAAGGGCTCCTGTCTCAGCCCTGCCTTGTAGGCGTGACAGTTACCGGAAGCCTCAATGGTGGTGGTACTTCCAGGTCAAAGCTGGAACAGCTATCCACTACACAGTCACCCACACCTTTAATCCCAGCACTTGGGAGGCAGAGGCAGGCAGATCTTGAGTTCAAGGCCAACCTGGTCTACAGAGTGACTTCCAGGACAGCCAGGGCTACACATAGAGAAACTCTGTCATGAAACCTACCCCCTAGAAAAAAGCAGGGAAAGGGAGCCAACACAAGAGATGAAAATAAATTCGACAAAGAGAAATACTGAAGGAAAAACAAAGTGAAATGATGCAGGACATGAAAGTGTCACTAAGTCACATAAAAAGCTTAGTGGGCAGCCTCATCAACAGAATGGATGTTCAGGACAGAACCTGGGCTTGAAGGGAAAGGACAGGAAGAGGAACATTGGTTGAGGACAATGGTAAAGTTTTTTAAAAGTACAAAGGGAATATGCAAGATCCTTGAGAAACCACTCAAAGACCAAATCTTAGGCGTCAAAGACATAGAAAATATTTTCAATACAATCCAAGCAGAAATCCACCAAGTCTAGGGAAAGAGACACTTATCCAAATACAAGAAGCACATAAAACACTAAATAGGACCAGGAAAGAAACTTCCCATTTCATCTTATAGTTAAAACATTACATACACAGAACAAAGAAAATGTGCTAACAGCTGCAAGAGAGAAATGACAAGTCCATACAAGGGCAGGCCACCAGAGCCACCAGAGCCACCAGAGGAACAGATGATTTCATAGCAGATATGGGAAAAGCCAGAAGAGCATTCATGAAGTATTTCAAGTTCCACAAGCCTCTAACTACCAACCCAGACTGTAATACTCAATTAACTGTCATAACTGATGGAGAAAGAAAAAAGCGTTTCATGATAAAATCAGACTATAGCATTTATGACTACTAACACATTCCATAGAAGATACTGGAAGCAATTCTTTGGACTCAATAAAATAATAAACACACCTACGAGGGTACAGAGGTAAAAAAAAAAAACCCAAAAGATGATAGAACAGTAGTCAAGCAAATACTACAAAATCAATCACATGATAACAGCTAATGGACACCTTTCAACATTCACTCTGAATATTAATGGTCTCAGTTCTGACATCAAAAGGCTCAGAACACCAGACTCGATTCAGACACAGGATCCATCTATTTGCAGCTTCCAGAAAGCAAACTTCAACATCACCCCATCTTAGGGTGAAAAGGTGAGAACGAGGTGAAAAGAAAATGGAACCAGTGAATAAGACACCAAAGTGAACTTCAAACCAAACCAGGTCAAAAGAGACACAGAATGCCACTTTATGCTTATTAGGGGAGCAACATCAAGAGGACATTACAGTTCTCAACATACGTGCACCAAACATGTTCCCAATTCCATGAAACAAATACTACATTTATAGACATATATTAATCCCAATGCAGTAATAGTAGGTGACTTAAATATTCTGCTTGGACATACAGGTCATCCCAACAAAAAAACAAAAAACCCCAGAAAAACCTTAGTGTTAAATAACATCATGGGTCAAACAGACTGGACAGACCTCTACAGAACATTCCATCCAAACACTGCAGAATAATACATGTTCTTCTCACAGCCCATAGGACTTTCTCTAAAACATGTCACACATTAAGACACAAAGGAAGTCTCAACAAACAGCGTCACTTGCTATTCACCGTCCTTTCTTCCTGCAGTCACCTTAGTCTTCCTGAAGGCTGAAAAAAATTGAAGGAAGACAGACCAAACTGCAGAGTTACAGTGCAAACACCCAGGAACACAGAGCAGCACGGCACAGTCAGGAACACAGAGCAGCACGGCACAGTCAGGAACACAGAGCAGCACGGCACAGTCAGGAACACAGAGCAGCATGGCACAGTCAGGAACACAGAGCAGTATGGCACAGTCAGGAACACAGAGCAGCATGGCACAGTCAGGAACACAGAGCAGTATGGCACAGTCAGGAACACAGAGCAGCACGGTCGGGAACACAGAGCAGCAGAGCAGCATAGACCAGTCAGGAACACAGAGCAGCACGGCACAGTCAGGAACACAGAGCAGCATGGCACAGTCAGGAACACAGAGCAGTATGGCACAGTCAGGAACACAGAGCAGTATGGCACAGTCAGGAACACAGAGCAGCATGGCACAGTCAGGAACACAGAGCAGCATGGCACAGTCAGGAACACAGAGCAGCACGGTCGGGAACACAGAGCAGCAGAGCAGCATAGACCAGTCAGGAACACAGAGCAGCACGGCACAGTCAGGAACACAGAGCAGCATGGCACAGTCAGGAACACAGAGCAGTATGGCACAGTCAGGAACACAGAGCAGCATGGAACAGTCGGGAACACAGAGCAGCATGGCACAGTCGGGAACACAGAGCAGCATAGACCAGTCAGGAACACAGAGCAGTATGGCACAGTCAGGAACACAGAGCAGCATGGCACAGTCAGGAACACAGAGCAGCATGGCACAGTCAGGAACACAGAGCAGTATGGCACAGTCAGGAACACAGAGCAGCATGGAACAGTCGGGAACACAGAGCAGCATGGCACAGTCGGGAACACAGAGCAGCATAGACCAGTCAGGAACACAGAGCAGCATGGCACAGTCAGGAACACAGAGCAGCATGGAACAGTCAGGAACACAGAGCAGCATGGCACAGTCAGGAACACAGAGCAGCATAGACCAATCAGGAACACAGAGCAGCATGGCACAGTCAGGAACACAGAGCAGTATGGCACAGTCAGGAACACAGAGCAGCATAGACCAGTCAGGAACACAGAGCAGCATGGCACAGTCAGGAACACAGAGCAGCATGGAACAGTCGGGAACACAGAGCAGCATAGACCAGTCAGGAACACAGAGCAGCACGGCACAGTCAGGAACACAGAGCAGCACGGCACAGTCAGGAACACAGAGCAGCACGGCACAGTCAGGAACACAGAGCAGCACGGCACAGTCAGGAACACAGAGCAGCATGGACCAGTCAGGAACACAGAGCAGCATGGACCAGTCAGGAACACAGAGCAGCCTGGCACAGTCAGGAACACAGAGCAGCATAGACCAGTCAGGAACACAGAGCAGCACGGAACAGTCAGGAACACGGAGCAGCACGGCACAGTCGGGAACACGGAGCAGCATGGCACAGTCGGGAACACAGAGCAGCATGGCACAGTCAGGAACACGGAGCAGCATGGCACAGCTCAGGCAGTAGCAGGAGGAAAGATGGACGTCTATCACTTTTTCCTTGTAAATTCTGTATATATACAGCTCTCGGAATGATCAGATGTGCTGGAGAGCAGGAAGTTCTACTGAGATCTCTGGCAGGTGAAGCAGCAATGGCAGAGTCCAGGAGTTCTGGTTCGAGTTCCACAGTGCAGCCAGGAGACCTTGTGCCGTACCTTCTCTGCACTTCAGTATCTTTAAGACTGCTACACTCAGTACCGCCTTGTAGGGATGGGATGAAAGACAGCTGGGACTCTGAACACTGGTAATGCACGCCTACTATGTCTAAAATGTATTCAGAATCTGGCCATTTCTATGACGGCTATCTCCCCAGTCCCAACCACACCCTACCTCACAGTAGCTGCTACAGAGCCTCTATGCTCAGGGCCTACCAATCCTCTGTGGGGTCCCACACAGCCACCCAAACGTGCCCTTTCATTTTCAACCCCTAAATATCAGAGGTCTGAGGTACTACAGCAAAGACAGGGGTCCTGCTCCACACTTCTGCCTTCAGATCAGCAGGCCCCCCTTTCTTTTGCACTGCTCTTCCGAATCACTCAGACCCTCAACCCTGTGTCTTTGCTGGGTTGGCAGACCTCTGGAATTCATACTGGGTAATTCTTAACCAGGGGAGCCTATTGGATCCCGGAAGAAAAAAAGCACAAAAAAAGAAGTCTTTTAAATACTATAAAAATCTTCCTATTGTCAACAACCTCCCCCTAGTGGTGAGAGTCACTGTAGTTCACAGAGATGATCTCAAAGTTAGGCAAAGCGAACCTGGTTAAGAACCCTTAAACTCAGCATAGGCCCTAGGTTCCAAAAAGCTAGCTCATGCACTAAGGACAGGTCCTGGTCCCACTGCCTGAGGGCCTCCTAAATAGTTCAAGCTAATCGACTGTCTCACTTATCCAGAGGGCCTGATCCAGTTCCATGGGGGCTCCTCAGCTATTGGTTCATAATTCATGTGTTTCCACTAGTTTGGCTATTTGTCCCTGTGCTTTTTCCAATCATGGTCTCAATATTTCTTGCTCATATATCCCTCCTCTCGCCGACTAGACTCCTGGAGCGCCACCTGGGGTTTGGCCATGGATCTCTGCATCTGCTTCCATCAGCCACTGGATGAGAGTTCTATCATGACAGTTAGGGTGTTTGGCCATCCGATCACCAGAGTAGGTCAGCTCTGGCTTTCTCTCGACCATTGCCAGTAGTCTATTGTGCAGGTATCTTTGTGGATTTCTGGGGACCTCTCTAGCACTCTGCTTCTTCCTATTCCCATGGGGTTTTCATTTATCATGGTATCTCTTTCCTTGTTCTCCCACCCTGTTCCTGATCCAGCTGGGACCTCCCGTTCCCATAAGCTCTCTTTCCCCCGACCCTTGCCCTCCATTACCCCCTCTCACATCCTGTTTGCTCATGTAGATCTCATCCATTTCTCTGTCACTGGGCGATCCCTGTGTCTTTCTTAGGGTCCTCTTTACTAGGTAGTCTCCCTAGAGTTCTGAGTTGCAGTCTGGTTATCCTTTGCTTTACATCTAGTATCCACTTATGAGTGAGTACATACCATGTTTGTCTTTCTGAGTCCTGAGACATTTTGCTCAGCCTTGGTGTAGGGAGGAGGGGACTGGACCTGCCTCAATTGAATCTATCAGGCTGAGCTGAATCCCCCAGGGGGGTGGGAGGAGGGAGGACAGGGGAACCTGTGGTTGATATGTAAAATTAAATTAATTATAAAATAATAATTAAAAAAAATCTTTAAACTCAAACATGCTAACACAACCCTTTGAGGAGGGGATGGGGTCAGAACCACAACATTCATAGATTTCTTAATACTGACTTTCTATTTTTCAACTAAACACTATAAAATCCACTGTAGTATATCAGCTGCAGAGACTGTATGGGTAGGCTATTTCTGAGTAGTTAGACTTATTGTATTTCCTGCATTAAAATGTTTTTCCTTAAAAACAGAATTCCTGGGCCAGGCATGATGGTGCACACCTTTAACCCCAGCACTTAGCAGGCATCAGTGGTAGGATTTCTGTGAATTCAAGATCAATCTGGTTTATACAATTCGTTCTAGGCTAGCCAGTGAGAGTCTGTTTCAAAATTAAATATAAATAAATGAATAAGTAAGTAAATAAATCCAAGATGAATGATGGAAGAAAGTGACAGAATCTGTATTTCCATCAATTATCCCTTGAGTTTGAATAACCACGCACTAGAAAACATCTCACAGAGCAGGAAAACCCAAATACAAAAACAAGATGGCGAAGACTCTGGAACACACACACACACACACACACACACACACACACACACACACACAGAGACTGAACTATGGAAGGTCCTCTGTTACTGTGGTCCTCTTTCACCAAGCCACTAGGGCATCATCCTGCACAGAACTGTGACTGCGTTGAAAGATCAGAGGGGGACATCTGACTTTCCATCATCCTGATTCCCTGGGGTGTTTCACTCCTACACTGGCCCACAAGGGAGACGACCAGGGTCTCTTCTACCCCAAGCCAGCAGAGAACAAGAAGAAATGGGCAAATAGGAATTAATATCCAGATCTTGTGGTGGTCCTTTATCCCTGCCAAACCTTCCAGACAGACTATGTACAGGCCCCGTCCTGCTGGAGGCACAGTCCACATGGTCTTTGCACTCGAGTGTGGGACTGGCTCGTCCACATGTCCTGGGTCCTCCTTATACACTGTGCATGGCCACCAGGTGGACACTGTACCAGCCATAGAGCTATCACAAAACTGACAGCTAACCTGTGCTGAGGTGACCTCGAAATGCTAAAGTGGAGTGTAAGAAGTTGTTCTACTGAGAATTTCAATAAACAAACAAACAAAAAGCAAACAACCAAAACACACCCCCAAACACCAAAACAATGAAACAGAAGTCACAGGCAAACACAGATGGGAAGAATATAACGAACACCTATTTCATGAATCCAGAGATGTATGTAGGGGCTGAGAAAGCCAAGGAGGGAGGGCCTTAAAAACGTCTAAACAAGGTTCCCACGACAGAACTAAAGACATGCGTGGGACAGTTGGAGAGAAAGGGCTTAACCATTTGAGGAAAACCAGAGAATTCAAACATACAAACCAGATGCAGAAAATGAAAAATGTAAGTAAAAAAAAACCACACACACACAGTAAATGTATACTTAAATATCTTAAGTATAAGATATTCACAGAAGAACGGATCAATCAGAGTAAAGAATTAGTGAGTCTGAAGACAGGCTGTTCAAAATAAAGAAAAAGAGAATGAGTGAGAAGGAAGGAAGAAAACTTCAGTGTCTTTTGAGACGCCATCCAAAGGGGAAGTCTAGGCCACTGGCACCAAGAGAGAACTAGAGAATGACGAAGGGCACAAAGTTTGCTCAAAGAAGTAACAGAAAGCCACATAAACCCGAGAAGAAATGTCCTTCCTATGGGAAGGTCAAAAGTTTGCTCAGATCCAACCAGAGTCAAACTCTCAAAGGTCACAGAACATTCTGAGAGCAGCACAGGGGAGGTAGGGGACAGCCATGTCCCCAGCAGCAGACTTCGGAGGCTGAAGGGAAAAGCTGCCAGGCAAAGTGGTTCTGTGGAAATGGGAGATGGACACCCTTCCCTAATAAAAGCTGAAGCAATTTACTGTGACTAGACCTGCCTACAGAGATGCTAAAGCATGTTCAAAAGAAGAGGGTGAAGATGCTCATGTGCAACGTGAAACCATCTGAAGGTGGGCTGGGCTGGAGTAACAGTAACAACGGCTCAGTGGACAAGAACACTGACTGCTCTCCCAGAGGACCTGGGTTCAATTCCCAGCCCCCACATGGCAGCTCACAACTGTCTTTAACACCAGTTCCAGGGGATCTGATGTCCTCTTCTGACCTCTGCAGGCACCAGGCATGCACATGGTATACAGACATACATGCAGACAAAACACCCATACACACAGAAATAATAAATATTCGTGGGGGCAGGGAGCATCTGAAGTTTTAAAACCTGAAATGATCAGAGAAAATCTAAATATTCAGACATGACAGTCACACAGCTCCTATGCACTCAGCAGGAAGATTTAAAAATAGTACTAACAAAGGAACAATTATAATCAACTGTTAAAGGATAGGAAATATAAAAAAGGCTTGAATTTTGACATCAAAACTCAAAGCAAGGAGAGAAATGGAGCTAAGAAAAGTTTTTTTTTTTTTGCCTTTGTATTCACGCTTCAGCTTGATATAACTTGTTTTAAATATAGGGTGTTCTTATGAGCTTGTGGTAATTATGGACGAAAAAGCTAAGGTCTACAGCATGTAAACAAACATACTGACTGAGAAACACCTCTAAGCAAGGAAGACAGTAGGAGAGAAAGAAAGGAAGAAAAGGCCTGCCAGAAAACAACCAGCAATGCGGCTGGTTCTTAACGATCAGTAATTACTCTGGATGCAGATGGATTACATTATCTAATTAAAAGACAGAGAGCGGGGCTGGAGAGATGGCTCAAGGTTAAGAGCACTGACTGCTCTTCCAGAGGTCCTGAGTTCAATTGCCAGCAACCACATGGTGGCTCACAACCATCTGTAATGAGATCTGGTGCCCTCTTCTGGCATGCAGGCAGAACACTATATACATAATTAATAAATCTTTCCAAACAAAACAAAACAAAAAAACAGAGAGTGGCTGAAGGGATTACAAAAACAAGAACAGAGGATGCTGCCGATGTGAGACTCATTTCATCTGCAAGGATATGCAGAGACTGAAAATGAATGAAAAATGTAATCTACATGGAGACCAGAACAAAGTGGGATTTTATGTCAAGTCAAATAAACTTCACATCAAAACTATGAGATTAGGACATTAAAGAATGGTAAAGGGGCCAAAACCAAGCCTGTAGCATACATATATACACACACACACAACACACCAAACAAACACTGATACAGCCCTCTCTATTAGAGACAGCAGCATACATATACACACACACAACACACAAACAAACATTGATACAGCTCTCTGTATGAGAGACAGCAGCATACATACACACCCACACAAAACACACAAACATTGATACAGCTCTTTGTATGAGAGACAGCAGCATACATACACACACACACAAAACACACAAACACTGATACATCTCTCTGTAGGAGAGACAACAGCATACATATAAACATACACAACACACAAACAAACATTGATACAGCTCTCTGTATGAGAGACAGCAGACAAGTGACACCTGGGGATGGCAACCACCACTTACAGCAGTGGAAAATCATCCAGACAGGAAGTCAGCAGACACTCTGAATTTAAAGTACACTCTAGACTTCAAATGGAGCTAAGAGAATCTTACAGAACATTCTACCCAACAGCTGTAGAATCCATTCTTCTCTATTGCATAGGAAAATCACGTTAGGGGGGCAAAAAAAACAAGTCTGAACAAAAACATACAAACATTTGTTTTGGTGGGACCCCAAACCAAACGAGCAATAGGAAGACATTGATCAATGCAGCTGAACAGGAAGCTGAGGAATTAACCAATTCATTCACACAGCTCATATGTTCACAATGTCAAAACACAGAACAGGGAAGGGACTTTCAATTAATGGTGCTAAGAAAACTGGCCACTACATGCAAAGTACCAAACACCTCATCTCTCATATGAAACACAATCAGCTAAAAATGGATTAATCACTGATGTAATATGAAAATACTAGAAAAAACAGGGCAAGTGCTGCATGACTGCTAGTGAGGACCTTTAGAGAAGACCTCAACAAGCACAACAATAAAAGCAAAAATAAAAAATAAAAGCAAAAAAAATGGAACATATCAAACTAAAACTTTTGTAACAGCAAAGTAAACAACAATGAAAAGATCTACAGAATGAAGAAAAGTTGGCAAAGTACATGCCTAATAAAATATTAACATCTATAAAAATTATAAAGACCCAGAAACAAAATACCTCAAAAACAACCTGATTTGTTAAAAAGAGCAAACTCGGGGCTAAAGAACAGCCCACTGGGTAAAGATCTTGTCCTGTGACCCTGACAACCTGAGCTAGAGCTCCAGGAACTAGACAGAGGAAGGAGGAGAGAGCCAGCTTTCCAATGCTGCTGACTGATCACCACATACACTGTGGTGTGTAAGCACACACCACACACAGGTACACACTCACACGCAGTAATAATAAATACATATGTAAAAGACAAACACTGTGTGACCTCATTCACCTGGGAGTTCCTACAGCATGACGACTATAGTTAACAGTAACACACTGTGTATTTCAGATAGTTAGAGGAAAGAACTTTCAAAGTTCTCACAACAAAGAAAGGGGAAAAGTTTAAGATACTAAAACCATGAGTAGTTCCGAGATATTAATAAAGTGATGGACATTAATTACCTTGATTTGATCATTATACAATACATACATGAATGGAAGTATCACATTGTACCCTATAAATGTGTCCAATTACTATGTGTCAGAAGAAAAACAAACAGAACTTTCACTATGGAGTTGGAGACATAGAAAGCCCTTGAGAGCAAGACTCCATATCAGCCTTTCTGGTGGTGGATCCCAAGGACACATGACTAATTTCTGGTCAATGGAATGGCAGCACTGTATTTGATCAGTCCTGGAATGCTCCTCCAGAGGTTCAATAGAGGAGGGGGTAGGAAGGAAGGGAGGGAGGTCCTTCCATCAGGCACTCTGACTTCCCACAATCTCCAAATGACACCCACAGGGTCCTCATGCTCATGAGTCATGTTACATGGGAACCTATCTGAATGCAAAAACACAGTGCAACTCCCCTAAAACGTTCTCATGCCAGAAGCTGGACACTTGGTCTCCAGAGGAAGGATAGGATTAGCCAGGATAATTCAGGCAGAGGATTTCACACTTATCCACTGAACTTTCCACATTCTGAATAACTACAGAGAATGCACAGTGGACCCATGGCCATGTGTGCCCAGCAATCCCCAGTGTTGGATGTCAGTCATGTTTTACACCCACCACCCCGTCATGAGAAACACTGGAAATCTGGTGGTTGAGACTGCAGCTCCTGCACAGGGGAAGTATGGACTTGACAGAGTCCCAGGAAAGAGCAGGTAACAGAACGAATTCCCCACACTGCATAAACTGCAAGTGCATGTGGACAGTGGCTTGAGACATATCTAGACAGGATGATTATTCACAAACACAGTTATTCGGGTGGAAGGTCCACTGAGGATAGGACAAGTGAAAGCATGTGCTCCCAGGATTCTCACACCTCATTCTGGGCTCTGTCTGCAATTCATTCTACTGTGGCTCATGAATGCTGTGTATTTATTCACTATTGATTGACATATTTTGTACTGTTCCCTCTAAAACTAAGGGCCAGTGCCTTGCAGCCTAACACTCAGCTAATAACCCACCACCCACCACAAAAGATGAGTGGTGCAGAGGGAAAATAGGAAACGAGGTGTGGTCACGTTTGGAGCCAGAAGCAAGGGGCAGAAGATGGCACCCTGCAGGTGAGTGCCAGCAATAAACCGTGATGCCTATGGAGAATCTGAGATGCTGAGACAGAGGGTGAGTTCAGCCATTTGAGATGAGGAGGCAGCACTGTCAACTGTGTGCCTCCTCTCAAGGATGCAGTGACCTCAGAAGAGATGGAGGGCTGCCACAAGACGCATGGAAGTGATTCCCATGGAGGTGTCTCTGTGAAACACTTCCAGCTACTTCCCCAAATCTATGTTTCCAAGGATGCTTGACATAGTTTGGGAGAGAATAAGGATGGGCCAAGCTGGGAGGTAACTGAGGCCAGGATGCCCTTTGGGATTCTCAGAATGAAGTGAGGTGAGGCCTCTGTGACCTCACAGGTAAATCTGCTGCAGAAACATCAGTGTTCTTTGCCTGGGGGCAACACAGAGTCCACCAAGGAGGGCTGGGATTTGAAGCAGGCCCAAGTGTCTGGGTAAGTTTGAGCTGTTTTCTGGGATGGATGCTACCTGAAATTCATCATGAGTGACTCAGTCAGTGTGGGGCACTTCTTCATTGAGGCCTTAAATGGGGAGAATGAAACATAGTGAGGTCATTGAAATGTTCCTGCCTGAGGACAGCTCATCCTAAGAACTAGAAAGATCAGGGGTCAGACATCTTATAGCAGTGGGACTGGTCCCTCAAGACCACAGGGAAAGAACCCCCTCATCTCACTGGGGAAAGAGGCCTTAAGATGAATCTGCACAGGTGTCTCTAGACCAGAACTCAGCACCCAGCATAGGTAACGAAGAAGGATCCATTCCTGTTTGAATGGCCACATTAGACCAGCACGCACAGCTTCTCCAGGGAAGGTAGGAAAAGCACGTGGGGAACTGCCATCTGCTCGTCCCTGAGGACTCCAGTCCCTGCAGTAGCAATGTTTTCATTTGTACTCAGTTATCACAATGGAAAGAAATATCTATGTCACTATCAGAGGAAACACCATGAAAGCACTCCACCCTCTAATTCTGTGATTATGGACATTTGCACTTTGTATGTATGTTCGTGTGTGTTCTCTGTCTGCAGGTCCATGTCATATGGTGAAAGTACTTATAGAGGACACTGAATGCCGTCATGTATCTTCCCTACCAATATACACATTGCTATCTGAGACAGGGTAACTTTATGTTCAGGCTTTGTTCATAAGATGAACTCACCACAGGGAAAGCCTTCCACAGTGCTGGGACGGAGTGCTCAGCACAGTTTGGGAAAGCATGGCTGTTCCTCATGCTGCACTCAGGCACAGAGGAATAAGCTGGACAGAGGTGTGGTCAAGCCTCTGTTACCTCACATAATAGCTCATTGCCAAGGTAAAGGCTGTGGTGTTGATGTGAGGGAACTCAGTGTCTGCTGGGGTGGGCCAGGATTCAGAAAGAGTTGCTTGCAGGTGTGCAGTGAGGTTTGGGCTTTGTGGTGGGAAAAATACATACAAGATTCCTGGGATGAAGGCCTAATTAAACAGTGTGTTATACTGAAAAGTGGGAGGGTGTAATGTGTGAGGCACAATGTGGTCCTTGAGGCGACCTTTAACAGGACCTGTGCTATAGCAGTGGAAAAGTTACAGTATCAGTGGAATGTGTGCCGAGAAATTGTCCAAATAAGGACTCAGAAAGATGACACCCACAACTCATCGGACGATGAGGCCCAGGGATGGCCACACCCGGCCTGTACTGCAGACTGGTACAGGGTGAAGTTCTGCTGTTGTGCTGTTCTCCAGTGAGTGACACTCTCAGAAGTCATCGACTACCATTGCACAGCCAGGTACAGAAATTTCATGATATCCTGCTTTCTGGGCAATCCTACTTCAAGCTGGGTTTAATGGGTGAAGGAACAGGCTGCAGGACAAATTTATCAATCAGTTTGGTACCCAGGGCCCAGAAGACGGCACACTCCAAGTTTCATGATGAGAGAAGCTTGCTGATAACTAGAGCATCAGAAATGATAAACCAAGAATTACACTTTGCACATTGGGACTGAGTATGCATACCTCATCCCCAATGGACTTGCTGTTCCCAGGGGTAAAGTTTCCTAGACAAAGAGGAGAAATGGGTCTGAGCTTCTTCCCATGAAATGGTCATAAAAGATGCCTTCAGATACTTCCCATAAGTAATAGCCCAAAATGTACCCATGTGCCTGGACAGCCTTTGAGATTTCCCTAACAGTGATGCCTGGCCTCTGTGACCTCACATGAGGGTCACTGTCATGGTTAAAGGTGTGCCCTATATCTAAGGGCAGCAGAGTCAGAGTAGGCAGGGATTTGAACCAAGGAGAATATGGGCATGGATGCATTTCAGGTGAGTGACTGCAGAAAATTCTTTAGGTGAAAAAGTGATCTCACACCAGTGTATGTAGTAGGCAGGGGGATTTCTGGAAAGGGGTTTTGAAGGCACAATTCAGTGTCTGAGGGGTTTTGATGGAGAAGACACATGTGATCTTCAGAAGAATTGCAATTCAAGGACCAGAAAGAGATCCTCACAGAGCCTGGCCATGCATGACATACAGGGACAAGACACCACATCCAAATCAGGAAGAATCTGCACAGCCTCCAATAGCAAGGCATCCTCAAGACACACAGAGGACTACCCTCTATTGTAACTCCCTGTGATATTCCTTTGTGGGAGGGTACCACAGGAAGAAAATGCAGCATGATGTCTTGATGGGACTCTCTTGTGGGCCTGACAACTTAGAAGCACCAAACACTGCATTATGAGTTCATGGGCAGTCTTCACAACATGGCCAGTGAGCTGTGCAACAAAAAGGTCTTTTCTAACTTTCTTTCTTCCCTATATACTTCATCTTTCTATTTGTATAATGTAAATTTGTATCATCTGGATAATGGGTTATAGACGTCTGTGTCTGTGCATGTTTCCCTGAGGACAGGTCAATGACATGCCATAAAACAACACCAATATTATCCTCTATAATTTCCCACAAGTCTATTTATTGTTTTGTTTTTTCTCTTTCTTTTGAGAAGTGATGACCATATACGAACACAAATGTAAAAATGTGTTTTGACCTCCAAGAACTCAGAATGATCCACTACATCAGCTGTAAAGAAACTGGTATGTTTGACCCTGGAGATGGCCAGACTCTCAATGGTAAGATATGTAGGCATGTCACTGTGGATCAAATGAAATTAAAAAAAGAGTGTGAGTAGGCCTGAGCCTGACCCTGCAGGGCTGTGCAGAATTCAAAAAGCCATGTGGTGCTGAGATGATTCCTAACCATGAAGTATACTGCTCTATTTGGCCCGGGTCCAAAATGAGGAGAGATGTCGGCCTGGACCTATCCTTAAACGAAAAGAGTCCAAAGCCAAAGAAGAAGAAACGTGGTCCTTTCAAACTTAAAGAGGCTTGGGCTCTAAAAAAAGATATGGGCCTGGACTTATCCCAGAACCTGAAGAGGCCTGGGCCCTAACTAGAAGAGATGTGGGCCTGGGCCTGGGCCTATCCCGAGCCTGAAGAGGCCTGGGCCCAACAAGAAGAGATGTGGGCCAGGGCCTACCCCTGACCCTGAAGAGGCCTGTGCCCAAACAAAAGAAACGTGGGCCTGAGTCTATGCCAGAACGTAAAGAGGCCTGGTCCAAAAAAAAGATATGTGGGCCTGGGCCTACCAGGATCCTAAAGAGGCCTGACCCCAAACAGGAGTGGTGTGGGCCTGGGCCTATCCCTGACCCTGAAGAGGCCTGGGACCAACAAGAAGAGATGTGGGCCTGGGCCTATCCCTGACCCTGAAGAGGCCTGGGACCAACAAGAAGAGATGTGGGCCTGGGCCTATCCCTGACCCTGAAGAGGCCTGGGCCAAAGAAGAAGAGACGATGGCATGGGCCTACCCCTGACGCTGAAGAGGCCTGGGCCTACCCCTGACACTGAAGAGGCCTGGGCCCAACAAGAAGAGATGTGGGCCTGGACCTATCCATGACCCTGAAGAGGCCTGGGCACAACAAGAAAAATGTGGGGCTGGGCCTACCCCTGACCCTGAAGAGGCCAGGGCCAAAGAAGAAGAGACGATGGCCTGGGCCTAACCCTGACCCTGAAGAGGCCTGGGCCCTGACAAGAAGAGATGTGGGCCTGGACCTATCCCTGACCCTGAACAGGCCTGGGCCAAAGAAGAAGAGACGATGGCATGGGCCTACCCCTGACCCTGAAGAGGCTTGGGCCCTGACAATAAGAGATGTGGGCCTGGGCCTATCCCTGACCCTGAAGAGGCCTGGGCCCAACAAGAAGAGATGTGGGCCTGGGCCTAAGCCTGATCCTGAAGTGGCCTGGGTCCAACAAGAAGAGATGTGGGCCTGGGCCTACTCCTGATCCTGAAGAGGCCTGGGTCCAACAAGAAGAGATGTGGGCCTGGGCCTATCCCTGACCTGAAGAGGCCTGGGCCCAACAAGAAGAGATGTGGGCCTGGGCCTACCCCTGACCCTGAATAGGCCTGGGATCAAGAAGAGGAGATGTGGAAAAAAAAAAAAAATTAAAATAAAAAAAAAAAAAAAAAAAAAGAAGAAGAGATGTGGGCCTGGGCCTATCCCTGTTCATGAAGAGGCCTGGGCCCAACAAGAGAGATGTGGGCCTGGGCCTATCCCTGACCCTGATGAGGCCTGGGCCCAACAAGAAGAGATGTGGGCCTGGGCCTATCCATGACCCTGATGAGGCCTGGGCCCAACAAGAAGAGATGTGGGCCTGGGCCTATCCCTGACGCTGAAGAGGCCTGGGCCCAAAAAGAAGAGACGATGGCCTGGGCCTACCCCTGACCCTGAAGAGGCCTGGGCCCTACAAGAAGAGATGTGAACCTGGGCCTACCCCTGACCCTGAAGAGGCCTGGGCCCAACAAAAAGAGACGATGGCCTGGGCCTACCCCTGACCCTGAAGAGGCCTGGGCCCAACAAGAAGAGATGTGGGCCTGGGCCTATCCCTGACCCTGAAGAGGCCTGGGCCAAACCAGAAGAGATGTGGGCCTGGGCCTATCCCTGACCGTGAAGAGGCCTGGCCCAACAAGAAGAGATGTGGGCCTGGGCCTATCCCTGACCTGAAGAGGCCTGGGCCCAACAAGAAGAGACGATGGCCTGGGCCTATTCCTGACCTGAAGTGGCCTGGGCCTAACAAGAAGAGATGTGGGCCTGGGCCTACCCCTGACCCTGAAGAGGCCTGGGATCAAGAAGAGGAGATGTGGAAAAAAAAAAAAAAATTAAAAAAAAAAAAAAAAAAAAAAAAAAAGAAGAGACGATGGCCTGGGCCTACCCCTGACCCTGAAGAAGCCTGGGCCAAAGAAGAAGAGACGATGGCCTGGGCCTACCCCTGACCCTGATGAGACCTGGGCCCAACAAGAAGAGACGATGGCCTGGGCCTATTCCTGACCTGAAGAGGCCTGGGCCCAACAAAAAGAAATGTGGGCCTGGGCCTACCCCTGACCCTGAAGAGGCCTGGGCCCAACAAGAAGAGATGTGGGCCTGGGCCTAAGCCTGACCCTGAAGTGGCCTGGGCCCAATAAGAAGAGATGTGGGCCTGGGCCTACCTCTGACCCTGAAGAGGCCTGGGCCCAACAAGAAGAGATGTGGGCCTCGGCCTATCCCTGACCTTAAGTGGCCTGGCCCCAACAAGAAGAGATGTGGGCCTGGGCCTACCCCTGACCCTGAAGAGGCCTGGGCCCAACAAGAAGAGACGATGGCCAGGGCCTACCCCTGACCCTGAAGAGGCCTGGGCCCTACAAGAAGAGATGTGGGCCTGGGCCTATCCCTGACCCTGATGAGGCCTGGGCCCAACAAGAAGAGATGTGGGCCTGGGCCTATCCCTGACCCTGAAGAGGCCTGGGCCAAACCAGAAGGGATGTGGGCCTGGGCCTACCCCTGACCCTGAATAGGCCTGGGCCCAACAAGAACAGATGTGGGCATGGGCCTACCCCTGACCCTGAAAAGGCCTGGGATCAAGAAGAGGAGATGTGGGACTGGGCCTACCCCTGACCCTGAAGAGGCCTGGGCCAAAGAAGAAGAGACTATGGCCTGGGCCTATCCCTGACCCTGATGAGGCCTGGGCCCAACAAGAAGAGACGATGGCCTGTGCCTATTCCTGACCTGAAGAGGCCTGGGCCCAACAAAAAGAGATGTGGGCCTGGGCCTACCCCTGACCCTGAAGAGGCCTGGGCACAACAAGAAGAGATGTGGGCCTGGGCCTATCCCTGACCCTGAAGAGGCCTGGGCCCAACAAGAAGAGATGTGGGCCTGGGCCTATCCCTGACCCTGAAGAGGCATGGCCCCAACTAGAAGAGATGTGGGCCTGGGCCTACCCATGACCCTGAAGAGGCCTGGCCCCAAGAAGAGGAGATGTGGGCCTGGGCCTATCCCTGACCCTGATGAGGCCTGGGCCCAACAAGAAGAGATGTGGGCCTGGGCCTATCCCTTACCCTGAAGTGGCCTGGGCCCAACAAGAAGAGATGTGGGCCTGGGCCTATCCCTGACCCTGAAGAGGCCTGGGCCCAACAAGAGGAGATGTGGGCCTGGGCCTACCCCTGACCCTGAAGAGGCCTGGGCCCAACAAGAAGAGATGTGGGCCTGGGCCTATTCCTGACCTGAAGAGGCCTGGGCCCAACAAAAAGAAATGTGGGCATGGGCCTACCTCTGACCCTGAAGAGGCCTGGGCCCAACAAGAAGAGACGATGGCCTGGGCCTACCCCTGACCCTGAAGAGGCCTGGGCCCTACAAGAAGAGATGTGGGCCTGGGCCTACCCCTGACCCTGAAGAGGCCTGGGCCCAACAAGAAGAGATGTGGGCCTGGGCCTATCCCTGACCCTGAAGAGGCCTGGGCCCAACAAGAAGAGACGATGGCCTGGGCCTACCCCTGACCCTGAAGAGGCCTGGGCCCAACAAGAAGAGATGTGGGCCTGGGCCTACTCCTGATCCTGAAGAGGCCTGGGCCCAACAGAAAAATGTGGGGCTGGGCCTATCCCTGACCCTGAAGAGGCCTGGGCCCTACAAGAAGAGATGTGGGCCTGGGCCTACCCCTGACACTGAAGAGGCCTGGGCCCAACAGAAAAATGTGGGGCTGGGCCTATCCCTAACCCTGAAGAGGCCTGGGCCCAACAAGAAGAGATGTGGGCCTGGGCCTATCCCTGACCCTGATGAGGCCTGGGCCCAACAAGAAGACATGTGGGCCTGGGCCTATCCCTGACCCTGAAGAGGCCTGGGCCCTGACAAGAAGAGATGTGGGCCTGGGCCTATCCATGACCCTGAAGAGGCCTGGGCCAAAGAAGAAGAGACGATGGCCTGGGCCTACCCCTGACCCTGAAGAGGCCTGGGCCCTGACAATAAGAGATGTGGGCCTGGGCCTATCCCTGACCCTGAAGAGGCCTGGGCCCAACAAGAAGAGATGTGGGCCTGGGCCTAAGCCTGACCCTGAAGTGGCCTGGGCCCAATAAGAAGAGATGTGGGCCTGGGCCTACTCCTGATCCTGAAGAGGCCTGGCCCCAACTAGAAGAGATGTGGGCCTGGGCCTACCCCTGACCCTGAAGAGGCCTGGGATCAAGAAGAGGAGATGTGGAAAAAAAAAAAAAATTAAAATAAAAAAAAAAAAAAAAAGAAGAAGAGATGTGGGCCTGGGCCTATCCCTGACCCTGAAGAGGCCTGGGCCCAACAAGAAGAGATGTGGGCCTGGGCCTATCCCTGACCCTGAAGAGGCCTGGGACCTACAAGAAGAGATGTGGGCCTGGGCCTACCCCTGACCCTGAAGAGGCCTGGGCCAAAGAAGAGACGATGGCCTGGGCCTATCCATGACGCTGATGAGGCCTGGGCCCAACAAGAAGAGACGATGGCCTGGGCCTATTCCTGACATGAAGAGGCCTGGGCCCAACAAGAAGAGATGTGGGCCTGGGCCTACCCATGACCCTGAAGAGGCCTGGGCCCAACAAGAAGAGATGTGGGCCTGGGCCTACCCCTGACCCTGAAGAGGCCTGGGCCCAACAAGAACAGATGTGGGCATGGGCCTACCCCTGACCCTGAAGAGGCCTGGCCCCAACTAGAAGAGATGTGGGCCTGGGCCTATCCCTTACCCTGAAGAGGCCTGGGCCCAACAAGACGAGATGTGGGCCTGGGCCTATCCCTGACCCTGAAGAGGCCTGGGCCCTACAAGAAGAGATGTGGGCCTGGGCCTACCCCTGACCCTGAAGAGGCCTGGGCCCAACAAAAAGAGATGTGGGCCTGGGCCTATCCCTGACCCTGAAGAGGCCTGGGCCCAACAAGAAGAGACGATGGCCTGGGCCTACCTCTGACCCTGAAGAGGCCTGGGCCCTACAAGAAGAGATGTGGGCCTGGGCCTATCCCTGACCCTGAAGAGGCCTGGGCCCAACAGAAAAATGTGGGGCTGGGCCTATCCCTAACCCTGAAGAGGCCTGGCCCCAACTAGAAGAGATGTGGGCCTGGGCCTACCCCTGACCCTGAAGAGGCCTGGGATCAAGAAGAGGAGATGTGGAAAAAAAAAAAATTAATATTAAAAAAAAAAAAAAAAAAAAAAAGAAGAAGAAGACATGTGGGCCTGGGCCTATCCCTGACACTGATGAGGCCTGGGCCCAACAAGAAGAGATGTGGGCCTGGGCCTATCCCTGACCCTGATGAGGCCTGGGCCCAACAAGAAGACATGTGGGCCTGGGCCTATCCCTGACCCTGAAGAGGCCTGGGCCCTGACAAGAAGAGATGTGGGCCTGGGCCTATCCATGACCCTGAAGAGGCCTGGGCCAAAGAAGAAGAGACGATGGCCTGGGCCTACCCCTGACCCTGAAGAGGCCTGGGCCCTGACAATAAGAGATGTGGGCCTGGGCCTATCCCTGACCCTGAAGAGGCCTGGGCCCAACAAGAAGAGATGTGGGCCTGGGCCTAAGCCTGACCCTGAAGTGGCCTGGGCCCAATAAGAAGAGATGTGGGCCTGGGCCTACTCCTGATCATGAAGAGGCCTGGGTCCAACAAGAAGAGATGTGGGCCTGGGCCTACCCCTGACCCTGAAGAGGCCTGGGTCAAAGAAGAAGAGACGATGGCCAGGGCCTACCCCTGACCCTGAAGAGGCCTGTGCCCAACAAGAAGAGATGTGGGCCTGGGCCTACCCATGACCCTGAAGAGGCCTGGGACCTACAAGAAGAGATGTGGGCCTGGGCCTACCCCTGACCCTGAAGAGGCCTGGGCCCAACAAGAACAGATGTGGGCATGGGCCTACCCCTGACCCTGAAGAGGCCTGGCCCCAACTAGAAGAGATGTGGGCCTGGGCCTAAGCCTGACCCTGAAGTGGCCTGGGCCCAACAAGAAGAGATGTGGGCCTGGGCCTATCCCTGACCCTGAAGAGGCCTGGGATCAAGAAGAGGAGATGTGGAAAAAAAAAAAATTAAAATAAAAAAAAAAAAAAAAAAAAAAGAAGAAGAGATGTGGGCCTGGGCCTATCCATGACCCTGAAGAGGCCTGGGCCCAACAAGAAGATGTGTGGGCCTGGGCCTACCCATGACCCTGAAGAGGCCTGGCCCCAACTAGAAGAGATGTGGGCCTGGGCCTACCCCTGACCCTGAAGAGGCCTGGCCCCAACTAGAAGAGATGTGGGCCTGGGCCTATCCCTTACCCTGAAGAGGCCTGGGCCCAACAAAAAGAGATGTGGGCCTGGGCCTATCCCTGACCCTGAAGTGGCCTGGGCCCAACAAGAAGAGATGTGGGCCTGGGCCTACCCCTGACCCTGAAGAGGCCTGGGCCCAACAAGAAGAGATGTGGGCCTGGGCCTATTCCTGACCTGAAGAGGCCTGGGCCCAACAAAAAGAAATGTGGGCATGGGCCTACCTCTGACCCTGAAGAGGCCTGGGCCCAACAAGAAGAGACGATGGCCTGGGCCTACCCCTGACCCTGAAGAGGCCTGGGCCCAACAAGAAGAGATGTGGGCCTGGGCCTATCCCTGACCCTGAAGAGGCCTGGGCCCAACAAGAAGAGACGATGGCCTGGGCCTACCCCTGACCCTGAAGAGGCCTGGGCCCTATAAGAAGAGATGTGGGCCTGGGCCTACTCCTGATCCTGAAGAGGCCTGGGCCCAACAGAAAAATGTGGGGCTGGGCCTATCCCTGACCCTGAAGAGGCCTGGGCCCTACAAGAAGAGATGTGGGCCTGTGCCTACCCCTGACACTGAAGAGGCCTGGGCCCAACAGAAAAATGAGGGGCTGGGCCTATCCCTAACCCTGAAGAGGCCTGGCCCCAACTAGAAGAGATGTGGGCCTGGGCCTACCCCTGACCCTGAAGAGGCCTGGGCCCAACAAGAAGACATGTGGGCCTGGGCCTATCCCTGACCCTGATGAGGCCTGGGCCCAACAAGAAGACATGTGGGCCTGGGCCTATCCCTGACCCTGAAGAGGCCTGGGCCCTGACAAGAAGAGATGTGGGCCTGGGCCTATCCATGACCCTGAAGAGGCCTGGGGCAAAGAAGAAGAGACGATGGCCTGGGCCTACCCCTGACCCTGAAGAGGCCTGGGCCCTGACAATAAGAGATGTGGGCCTGGGCCTATCCCTGACCCTGAAGAGGCCTGGGCCCAACAGAAAAATGTGGGGCTGGGCCTATCCCTAACCCTGAAGAGGCCTGGCCCCAACTAGAAGAGATGTGGGCCTGGGCCTACCCCTGACCCTGAAGAGGCCTGGGCCCAACAAGAAGACATGTGGGCCTGGGCCTATCCCTGACCCTGATGAGGCCTGGGCCCAACAAGAAGAGATGTGGGCCTGGGCCTATCCCTGACCCTGATGAGGCCTGGGCCCAACAAGAAGACATGTGGGCCTGGGCCTATCCCTGACCCTGAAGAGGCCTGGGCCCTGACAAGAAGAGATGTGGACCTGGGCCTATCCATGACCCTGAAGAGGCCTGGGCCAAAGAAGAAGAGACGATGGCCTGGGCCTATCCCTGACCCTGAAGAGGCCTGGGCCCTGACAAGAAGAGATGTGGGCCTGGGCCTATCCATGACCCTGAAGAGGCCTGGGCCAAAGAAGAAGAGACGATGGCCTGGGCCTACCACTGACCCTGAAGAGGCCTGGGCCCAACAAGAAGAGATGATGGCCAGGGCCTACCCCTGACCCTGAAGAGGCCTGGGCCCTACAAGAAGAGATGTGGGCCTGGGCCTACCCCTGACCCTGAAGAGGCCTGGGCCCAACAAGAAGAGATGTGGGCCTGGGCCTACCCCTGACCCTGAAGAGGCCTGGGCCCTACAAGAAGAGATGTGGGCCTGGGCCTACCGCTGACCCTGAAGAGGCCTGGGCCCAACAAGAAGAGATGTGGGCCTGGGCCTACCCATGACCCTGAAGAGGCCTGGGCCCAACTAGAAGAGATGTGGGCCTGGGCCTATCCCTAACCCTGAAGAGGCCTTGCCCCAACTAGAAGAGATGTGGGCCTGGGCCTACCCCTGACCCTGAAGAGGCCTGGGATCAAGAAGAGGAGATGTGGAAAAAAAAAAAAATTAAAATAAAAAAAAAAAAAAAAAAGAAGAAGAGATGTGGGCCTGGGCCTACCCCTGACCCTGAAGAGGCCTGGGCCAAAGAAGAAGAGACGATGGCCTGGGCCTACCCCTGACCCTGAAGAGGCCTGGGCCCTGACAATAAGAGATGTGGGCCTGGGCCTACCTCTGACCCTGAAGAGGCCTGGGCCCAACAGAAAAATGTGAGGCTGGGCCTATCCCTAACCCTGAAGAGGCCTGGCCCCAACTAGAAGAGATGTGGGCCTGGGCCTACCCCTGACCCTGAAGAGGCCTGGGCTAACAAGAAGACATGTGGGCCTGGGCCTATCCCTGACCCTGATGAGGCCTGGGTCCAACATGAAGAGATGTGGGCTTGGGCCTATCCCTGACCCTGAAGAGGCCTGGGCCCAACAAGAACAGATGTGGGCATGGGCCTACCCCTGACCCTGAAGAGGCCTGGCCCCAACTAGAAGAGATGTGGGCCTGGGCCTACCCCTGACCCTGAAGAAGCCTGGGACCTACAAGAAGAGATTAGGGCCTGGGCCTACCCCTGACCCTGAAGAGGCCTGGGCCCAACAAGAAGAGATGTGGGCCTGGGCCTACCCCTGACCCTGAAGAAGCCTGGGACCTACAAGAAGAGATTAGGGCCTGGGCCTACCCCTGACCCTGATGAGGCCTGGGCCCAACAAGAAGAGATGTGGGCCTGGGCCTACCCCTGACCCTGAATAGGCCTGGGCCCAACAAGAACAGATGTGGGCATGGGCCTACCCCTGACCCTGAAGAGGCCTGGGCCAAAGAAGAAGAGACGATGGCCTGGGCCTATCCCTGACCCTGAAGAGGCCTGGGCCAAACCAGAAGAGATGTGGGCCTGGGCCTACCCCTGACCCTGAATAGGCCTGGGCCCAACAAGAACAGATGTGGGCCTGGGTCTACCCCTGACACTGAAGAGGCCTGGGCCCAAGAGAAAAATGTGGGGCTGGGCCTACCCCTGACCCTGAAGAGGCCTGGGCCAAAGAAGAGACGATGGCCTGGGCCTATCCCTGACCCTGAAGAGGCCTGGCCCCAACTAGAAGAGCTGTGGGCCTGGGCCTACCCCTGACCCTGAAGAGGCCTGGGCCAAAGAAGAGACGATGGCCTGGGCCTAGTCCTGACCTGAAGAGGCCTGGGCCCAACAAGAAGAAATGTGGGCCTGGGCCTACCCATGACCCTGAAGAGCCCTGGGACCTACAAGAAGAGATGTGGGCCTGGGCCTACCCCTGACCCTGAACAGGCCTGGGCCCAACAAGAACAGATGTAGGCCTGGGCCTACCCCTAACCCTGAAGAGGCCTGGCCCCAACTAGAAGAGATGTGGGCCTGGGCCTACCCCTGACCCTGAAGAGGCCTGGGCCCAACAAGAACAGATGTGGGCATGGGCCTACCCCTGTCCCTGAAGAGGCCTGGCCCCAACTAGAAGAGATGTGGGCCTGGGCCTACCCCTGACCCTGAAGAGGCCTGGGCCCAACAAGAAGAGATGTGGGCCTGGGCCTAAGCCTGACCCTGAAGTGGCCTGGGCCCAATAAGAAGAGATGTGGGCCTGGGCCTACTCCTGATCATGAAGAGGCCTGGGTCCAACAAGAAGAGATGTGGGCCTGGGCCTACCCCTGACCCTGAAGAGGCCTGGGCCCAACAAGAAGAGACGATGGCCTGGGCCTACCCCTGACCCTGAAGAGGCCTGGGTCAAAGAAGAAGAGACGATGGCCAGGGCCTACCCCTGACCCTGAAGAGGCCTGGGCCCAACAAGAAGAGATGTGGGCCTGGGCCTACCCATGACCCTGAAGAGGCCTGGGACCTACAAGAAGAGATGTGGGCCTGGGCCTACCCCTGACCCTGAAGAGGCCTGGGCCCAACAAGAACAGATGTGGGCATGGGCCTACCCCTGTCCCTGAAGAGGCCTGGCCCCAACTAGAAGAGATGTGGGCCTGGGCCTAAGCCTGACCCTGAAGTGGCCTGGGCCCAACAAGAAGAGATGTGGGCCTGGGCCTATCCCTGACCCTGAAGAGGCCTGGGATCAAGAAGAGGAGATGTGGAAAAAAAAAAAAATTAAAATAAAAAAAAAAAAAAAAAAAAGAAGAAGAGACGATGGCCTGGGCCTATCCCTGACCCTGAAGAGGCCTGGGCCCTGACAAGAAGAGATGTGGGCCTGGGCCTATCCATGACCCTGAAGAGGCCTGGGCCAAAGAAGAAGAGACGATGGCCTGGGCCTACCCCTGACCCTGAAGAAGCCTGGGCCCTGACAATAAGAGATGTGGGCCTGGGCCTATCCCTGACCCTGAAGAGGCCTGGGCCCAACAAGAAGAGATGTGGGCCTGGGCCTAAGCCTGTTCCTGAAGAGGCCTGGGCCCAACAAGAAGAGACGATGGCCTGGGCCTACCCCTGACCCTGAAGAGGCCTGGGCCCTACAAGAAGAGATGTGGGCCTGGGCCTATTCCTGACCTGAAGAGGCCTGGGCCCAACAAGAAGAGATGTGGGCCTGGGCCTACCCATGACCCTGAAGAGGCCTGGGCCCAACAAGAAGAGATGTGGGCCTGGGCCTATCCCTGACCCTGAAGAGGCCTGGCCCCAACTAGAAGAGATGTGGGCCTGGGCCTATCCCTGACCCTGAAGAGGCCTGGGCCAAACCAGAAGGGATGTGGGCCTGGGCCTACCCCAGACCCTGAATAGGCCTGGGTCCAACAAGAACAGATGTGGGCATGGGCCTACCCCTGACCCTGAAAAGGCCTGGGATCAAGAAGAGGAGATGTGGGCCTGGGCCTATCCATGACGCTGATGAGGCCTGGGTCCAACAAGAAGAGACGATGGTCTGTGCCTATTCCTGACCTGAAGAGGCCTGGGCCCAACAAAAAGAGATGTGGGCCTGGGCCTACCCCTGACCCTGAAGAGGCCTGGGCCCAAGAGAAAAATGTGGGGCTGGGCCTATCCCAGACCCTGAAGAGGCCTGGCCCCAACTAGAAGAGCTGTGGGCCTGGGCCTACCCCTGACCCTGAAGAGGCCTGGGCCAAAGAAGAGACGATGGCCTGGGCCTAGTCCTGACCTGAAGAGGCCTGGGCCCAACAAGAAGAGATGTGGGCCTGGGCCTACCCCTGACCCTGAAGAGGCCTGGGCCCAACAAGAAGAGACGATGGCCAGGGCCTACCCCTGACCCTGAAGAGGCCTGGGCCCAACAGAAAAATGTGGGGCTGGGCCTATCCCTAACCCTGAAGAGGCCTGGCCCCAACTAGAAGAGATGTGGGCCTGGGCCTACCCCTGACCCTGAAGAGGCCTGGGCCCTACAAGAAGAGATGTGGGCCTGGGCCTATCCCTGTTCCTGAAGAGGCCTGGGCCCAACAAGAAGAGATGTGGGCCTGGGCCTATCCCTGACCCTGAAGAGGCCTGGGATCAAGAAGAGGAGATGTGGAAAAAAAAAAAAAAATTAAAATTTAAAAAAAAAAAAAAAAAAAAGGAGAAGAGATGTGGGCCTGGGCCTACCCTTGACCCTGAAGAGGCCTGGGCCCAACAAAAAGAGATGTGGGCCTGGGCCTATCCCTGACCCTGATGAGGCCTGGGCCCAACAAGAAGAGATGTGGGCCTGGGCCTACCCTTGACCCTGAAGAGGCCTGGGCCCAACAAAAAGAGATGTGGGCCTGGGCCTATTCCTGACCTGAAGAGGCCTGGGCCCAACAAAAAGAGATGTGGGCCTGGGCCTACCCCTGACCCTGAAGAGGCCTGGGCCCAAGAGAAAAATGTGGGGCTGGGCCTATCCCTGACCCTGAAGAGGCCTGACCCAACTAGAAGAGCTGTGGGCCTGGGCCTACCCCTGACCCTGAAGAGGCCTGGGCCAAAGAAGAGACGATGGCCTGGGCCTAGTCCTGACCTGAAGAGGCCTGGGCCCAACAAGAAGAGATGTGGGCCTGGGCCTACCCATGACCCTGAAGAGGCCTGGGACCTACAAGAAGAGATGTGGGCCTGGGCCTACCCCTGACCCTGAAGAGGCCTGGGCCCAACAAGAACAGATGTGGGCCTGGGCCTACCCCTGACCCTGAAGAGGCCTGGGCCCAACAAGAACAGATGTGGGCCTGGGCCTACCCCTGACCCTGAAGAGGCCTGGGCCCAACAGAAAAATGTGGGGCTGGGCCTATCCCTAACCCTGAAGAGGCCTGGGCCCAACAAGAACAGATGTGGGCCTGGGCCTACCCCTGACCCTGAAGAGGCCTGGGCCCAACAAGAAGAGATGTGGGCCTGGGCCTATCCCTGAGCCTGAAGAGGCCTGGGCCCAACAAGAAGAGATGTGGGCCTGGGCCTACACCTGACCCTGAAGAGGCCTGGGATCAAGAAGAGGAGATGTGGAAAAAAAAAAAAAAATTAAAATAAAAAAAAAAAAAAAAGAAGAAGAGACGATGGCCTGGGCCTACCCCTGACCTTGAAGAGGCCTGGGCCCTACAAGAAGAGATGTGGGCCTGGGCCTATCCCTGAGCCTGAAGAGGCCTGGGCCCAACAAGAAGAGATGTGGGCCTGGGCCTACCCCTGACCCTGAAGAGGCCTGGCCCCAACTAGAAGAGATGTGGGCCTGGGCCTACCCCTGACCCTGAAGAGGCCTGGGATCAAGAAGATGAGATGTGGAAAAAAAAAAAAATTAAAATGAAAAAAAAAAAAAAAAAAAAAAGAAGAAGAAGACATGTGGGCCTGGGCCTATCCCTGACCCTGAAGAGGCCTGGGCCCTGACAAGAAGAGATGTGGGCCTGGGCCTACCCCTGACCCTGAAGAGGCCTGGGCCCTGACAATAAGAGATGTGGGCCTGGGCCTATCCCTGACCCTGAAGAGGCCTGGGCCAAAGAAGAAGAGACGATGGCCTGGGCCTACCCCTGACCCTGAAGAGGCCCGGGCCCTGACAATAAGAGATGTGGGCCTGGGCCTACCCCTGACCCTGAAGAGGCCCGGGCCCTGACAATAAGAGATGTGGGCCTGGGCCTATCCCTGACCCTGAAGAGGCCTGGGCCCAACAAGAAGAGATGTGGGCCTGAGCCTAAGCCTGACCCTGAAGTGGCCTGGGCCCAATAAGAAGAGATGTGGGCCTGGGCCAATCCCTGACCCTGAAGAGGCCTGGGCCAAAGAAGAAGAGACGATGGCCTGGGCCTACCCCTGACCCTGAAGAGGCCTGGGCCCTGACAATAAGAGATGTGGGCCTGGGCCTATCCCTGACCCTGAAGAGGCCTGGGCTCAACAAGAAGAGATGTGGGCCTGGGCCAATCCCTGAGCCTGAAGAGGCCTGGGCCCAACAAGAAGAGATGTGGGCCTGGGCCTACCCCTGACCCTGAAGAGGCCTGGCCCCAACTAGAAGAGATGTGGGCCTGGGCCTACCCCTGACCCTGAAGAGGCCTGGGATCAAGAAGATGAGATGTGGAAAAAAAAAAAAAAATTAAAAAAAAAAAAAAAAAAAAAAAAGAAGAAGAGACGATGGCCTGGGCCTACCCCTGACCCTGAAAAGGCCTGGGCCCAACAAGAAGAGATGTGGGCCTGGGCCTATCCCTGACCCTGATGAGGCCTGGGCCCAACAAGAAGAAATGTGGGCCTGGGCCTATCCCTGACCCTGAAGAGGCCTGGGCCCTGACAAGAAGAGATGTGGGCCTGGGCCTATCCCTGACCCTGAAGAGGCCTGGGCCCAACAAGAAGAGATGTGGGCCTGGGCCTAAGCCTGACCCTGAAGTGGCCTGGGCCCAATAAGAAGAGATGTGGGCCTGGGCCTACTCCTGATCCTGAAGAGGCCTGGGTCCAACAAGAAGAGATGTGGGCCTGGGCCTATCCCTGACCTGAAGTGGCCTGGCCCCAACAAGAAGAGATTTGGGCCTGGGCCTACCCCTGACCCGGAAGAGGCCTGAGCCCAACAAGAAGAGATGATGGCCAGGGCCTACCCCTGACCTGAAGAAGCCTGGGCCCTACAAGAAGAGACGATGGCCTGGGCCTACCCCTGACCCTGAAGAGGCCTGGGCCCAACAAGAAGAGATGTGGGCCTGGGCCTACCCCTGACCCTGAAGAGGCCTGGGCCCAACAGAAAAATGTGGGGCTGGGCCTATCCCTGACCCTGAAGAGGCCTGGCCCCAACTAGAAGAGATGTGGGCCTGGGACTACCCCTGACCCTGAAGAGGCCTGGGCCAAAGAAGAGACGATGGCCTGGGCCTATTCCTGACATGAAGAGGCCTGGGCCCAACAAGAAGAGATGTGGGCCTGGGCCTATCCCTGACCCTGAAGAGGCCTGGGCCCTACAAGAAGAGATGTGGGCCTGGGCCTACCCCTGACCCTGAAGAGGCCTGGGATCAAGAAGAGGAGATGTGGGCCTGGGCCTATCCCTGACCCTGATGAGGCCTGGGTCCAACAAGAAGAGATGTGGGCCTGGGCCTATCCCTGACCCTGATGAGGCCTGGGCCCAACAAGAAGAGATGTGGGCCTGGGCCTATCCCTGACCCTGATGAGGCATGGGCCCAACAAGAAGAGATGTGGGCCTGGGCCTATCCCTGACCCTGATGAGGCCTGGGCCCAACAAGAAGAGATGTGGGCCTGGGCCTACCCCTGACCCTGAATAGGCCTGGGCCCAACAAGAACAGATGTGGGCATGGGCCTACCCCTGACCCTGAAGAGGCCTGGGCCAAAGAAGAGACGATGGCCTGGGCCTAGTCCTGACCTGAAGAGGCCTGGGCCCAACAAGAAGAGATGTGGGCCTGGGCCTACCCATGACCCTGAAGAGGCCTGGCCCAACAAGAAGAGATGTGGGCCTGGGCCTACCCCTGACCCTGAAGAGGCCTGGGCCCAACAAGAACAGATGTGGGCCTGGGCCTACCCCTGACCCTGAAGAGGCCTGGGCCGAACAAGAACAGATGTGGGCCTGGGCCTATCCCTGACCCTGAAGAGGCCTGGCCCCAACTAGAAGAGATGTGTGCCTGG
>NC_081423.1:18745199-18755199 GCF_949786415.1 Peromyscus eremicus
CCTGAATAGGCCTGGGCCCAACAAGAACAGATGTGGGCATGGGCCTACCCCTGACCCTGAAAAGGCCTGGGATCAAGAAGAGGAGATGTGGGCCTGGGCCTACCCCTGACCCTGAAGAGGCCTGGGCCAAAGAAGAAGAGACTATGGCCTGGGCCTATCCATGACGCTGATGAGGCCTGGGCCCAACAAGAAGAGACGATGGTCTGTGCCTATTCCTGACCTGAAGAGGCCTGGGCCCAACAAAAAGAGATGTGGGCCTGTGCCTACCCATGACCCTGAAGAAGCCTGGGACCTACAAGAAGAGATGTGGGCCTGGGCCTACCCCTGACCCTGAAGAGGCCTGGGCCCAACAGAAAAATGTGGGGCTGGGCCTATCCCTGACCCTGAAGAGGCCTGGCCCCAACTAGAAGAGATGTGGGCCTGGGCCTACCCCTGACCCTGAAGAGGCCTGGGCCAAAGAAGAGACGATGGCCTGGGCCTATTCCTGACATGAAGAGGCCTGGGCCCAACAAGAAGAGATGTGGGCCTGGGCCTATCCCTGACCCTGAAGAGGCATGGCCCCAACTAGAAGAGATGTGGGCCTGGGCCTACCCATGACCCTGAAGAGGCCTGGGCCCAACAAGAAGTGACGATGGCCAGGGCCTACCCCTGACCCTGAAGAGGCCTGGGCCCTACAAGAAGAGATTAGGGCCTGGGCCTAAGCCTGACCCTGATGTGGCCTGGGCCCAACAAGAAGAGATGTGGGCCTGGGCCTACTCCTGACCCTGAAGAGGCCTGGGATCAAGAAGAGGAGATGTGGAAAAAAAAAAAAAACATTAAAATAAAATAAAAAAAAAGAAAAAAAGAAGAAGAGACGATGGCCTGGGCCTATCCCTGACCCTGAAGAGGCCTGGGCCAAAGAAGTAGAGACGATGGCCTGGGCCTAACTATGACCCTGATGAGGCCTGGGCCCAAAAAGAAGAGATGTGGGCCTGGGCCTATCCCTGACCCTGAAGAGGCTGGGCCCAACAAGAAGAGATGTGGGCCTGGGCCTATCCCTGACCCTGATGAGGCCTGGGCCCAACAAGAAGACATGTGGGCCTGGGCCTATCCCTGACCCTGAAGAGGCCTAGGATTAAGAAGATGAGATGTGGAAAAAAAAAAAAATTAAAATTAAAAAAAAAAAGAAGAAGAAGACATGTGGGCCTGGGCCTATCCATGACCCTGAAGAGGCCTGGGCCCAACAAGAAGAGATATGGGCCTGGGCCTACCCCTGACCCTGAAGAGGCCTGGGCCCTGACAATAAGAGATGTGGGCCTGGGCCTATCCCTGACCCTGAAGAGGCCTGGGCCCAATAAGAAGAGATGTGGGCCTGGGCCTACTCCTGATCCTGAAGAGGCCTGGGTCCAACAAGAAGAGATGTGGGCCTGGGCCTATCCCTGACCTGAAGTGGCCTGGCCCCAAGAAGAGATGTGGGCCTGGGCCTATCCCTGACCCAGAAGAGGCCTGGGCCCAACAAGAAGAGACGATGGCCAGGGCCTACCCCTGACCCTGAAGAGGCCTGGGATTAAGAAGATGAGATGTGGAAAAAAAAAAAAATTAAAATTAAAAAAAAAAAGAAGAAGAAGACATGTGGGCCTGGGCCTATCCCTGACCCTGAAGAGGCCTGGTCCCAACAAGAAGAGATGTGGGCCTGGGCCTATCCATGACCCTGAAGAGGCCTGGGCCCAACAAGAAGAGATATGGGCCTGGGCCTATCCATGACCCTGAAGAGGCCTGGGCCAAAGAAGAAGAGACGATGGCCTGGGCCTACCCCTGACCCTGAAGAGGCCTGGGCCCTGACAAAAAGAGATGTGGGCCTGGGCCTATCCCTGACCCTGAAGAGGCCTGGGCCCAACAAGAAGAGATGTGGGCCTGGGCCTAAGCCTGACCCTGAAGAGGCCTGGGCCCAATAAGAAGAGATGTGGGCCTGGGCCTATTCCTGATCCTGAAGAGGCCTGGGCCCCAACAAGAAGAGATGTGGGCCTGGGCCTATCCCTGACCTGAAGTGGCCTGGCCCCAACAAGAAGAGATGTGGGCCTGGGCCTACCTCTGACCCTGAAGAGGTCTGGGTCAAAGAAGAAGAGATGTGGGCCTGGGCCTACCCCTGACCCTGTAGAGGCCTGGGCCCAACAAGAAGAGACGATGGCCTGGGCCTACCCCTGACCCAGAAGAGGCCTGGGCCCTACAAGAAGAGATGTGGGCCTGGGCCTATCCCTGTTCCTGAAGAGGCCTGGGCCCAACAAGAAGAGACGATGGCCTGGGCCTACCCCTGACCCTGAAGAGGCCTGGGCCCTACAAGAAGAGATGTGGGCCTGGGCCTATTCCTGACCCTGAAGAGGCCTGGGCCCAACTAGAAGAGATGTGGGCCTGGGCCTACCCATGACCCTGAAGAGGCCTGGGCCCAACAAGAAGAGATGTGGGCCTGGGCCTATCCCTGACCCTGAAGAGGCCTGGCCCCAACTAGAAGAGATGTGGGCCTGGGCCTACCCCTGACCCTGAAGAGTCCTGGGATCAAGAAGAGGAGATGTGGAAAAAAAAAAAAAAATTAAAATTAAAAAAAAAAAAAAAAAAAAAGAAGAAGAGATGTGGGCCTGGGCCTATCCCTGACCCTGATGAGGCCTGGGCCCAACAAGAAGAGATGTGGGCCTGGGCCTATCCATGACCCTGAAGAGGCCTGGGCCAAAGAAGAAGAGACGATGGCCTGGGCCTACCCCTGACCCTGAAGAGGCCTGGGCCCTGACAATAAGAGATGTGGGCCTGGGCCTATCCCTGACCCTGAAGAGGCCTGGGCCCAACAAGAAGAGATGTGGGCCTGGGCCTAAGCCTGACCCTGAAGTGGCCTGGGCCCAATAAGAAGAGATGTGGGCCTGGGCCTACTCCTGATCCTGAAGAGGCCTGGGTCCAACAAGAAGAGATGTGGGCCTGGGCCTTTCCCTGACCTGAAGTGGCCTGGCCCCAACAAGAAGAGATGTGGGCCTGGGCCTACCTCTGACCCTGAAGAGGTCTGGGTCAAAGAAGAAGAGATGTGGGGCTGGGCCTATCCCTGACCCTGAAGAGGCCTGGGCCCAACAAGAAGAGACGATGGCCAGGGCCTACCCCTGACCCTGAAGAGGCCTGGGCCCTACAAGAAGAGATGTGGGCCTGGGCCTATCCCTGACCCTGAAGAGGCCTGGGCCCAACAAGAAGAGATGTGGGCCTGGGCCTAAGCCTGACCCTGAAGTGGCCTGGGCCCAATAAGAAGAGATGTGGGCCTGGGCCTACCCCTGACCCTGAAGAGGCCTGGGCCCTACAAGAAGAGATTAGGGCCTGGGCCTAACCCTGACCCTGAAGAGGCCTGGGCCCAACAAGAAGAGATGTGGGCCTGGGCCTACCCCTGACCCTGAAGAGCCCTGGGATCAAGAAGAGGAGATGTGGAAAAAAAAAAAAAAATTAAAATTAAAAAAAAAAAAAAAAAGAAGAAGAGACGATGGCCTGGGCCTATCCCTGACCTGAAGAGGCCTGGGCCCTACAAGAAGAGATGTGGGCCTGGGCCTACCCATGATACTGAAGAGGCCTGGGCCCAACAGAAAAATGTGGGGCTGGGCCTATCCCTGACCCTGAAGAGGCCTGGCCCCAACTAGAAGAGATGTGTGCCTGGGCCTACCCCTGACCCTGAAGAGGCCTGGCCCCAACTAGAAGAGATGTGGGCCTGGGCCTATCCCTGTTCCTGAAGAGGCCTGGGCCCAACAAAAAGAGATGTGGGCCTGGGCCTACCCCTGACCCTGAAGAGGCCTGGGCCCAACAAGAAGAGATGTGGGACTGGGCCTATCCCTGACCCTGAAGAGGCCTGGGCCCTGACAAGAAGAGATGTGGGCCTTGGCCTATCCCTGACCCTGAAGAGGCCTGGGCCCAACAAGAACAGATGTGGGCCTGGGCCTATCCATTACCCTGAAGAGGCCTGGGCCAAAGAAGAAGAGACGATGGCCTGGGCCTACCCCTGACCCTGAAGAGGCCTGGGCCCTGACAATAAGAGATGTGGGCCTGGGCCTAAGCCTGACCCTGAAGTGGCCTGGGCCCAATAAGTAGAGATGTGGGCCTGGGCCTACTCCTGATCCTGAAGAGGCCTGGGTCCAACAAGAAGAGATGTGGGCCTGGGCCTATCCCTGACCTGAAGTGGCCTGGCCCCAAGAAGAGATGTGGGCCTGGGCCTACCCCTGACCCTGAAGAGGCCTGAACCCAACAAGAAGAGACGATGGCCAGGGCCTACCCCTGACCCTGAAGAGGCCTGGGCCCAACAAGAAGAGATGTGGGCCTGGGCCTACCCCTGACCCTGAAGAGGCCTGGGATCAAGAAGAGGAGATGTGGAAAAAAAAAAAAAATTAAAATTAAAAAAAAAAAAAAAGAAGAAGAAGAAGACATGTGGGCCTGGGCCTATCCCTGACCCTGATGAGGCCTGGTCCCAACAAGAAGAGATGTGGGCCTGGGCCTACCCCTGACCCTGAAGAGGCCTGGGCTAACAAGAAGACATGTGGGCCTGGGCCTATCCCTGACCCTGATGAGGCCTGGGTCCAACATGAAGAGATGTGGGCTTGGGCCTATCCCTGACCCTGAAGAGGCCTGGGCCCAACAAGAACAGATGTGGGCATGGGCCTACCCCTGACCCTGAAGAGGCCTGGCCCCAACTAGAAGAGATGTGGGCCTGGGCCTACCCCTGACCCTGAAGAAGCCTGGGACCTACAAGAAGAGATTAGGGCCTGGGCCTACCCCTGACCCTGAAGAGGCCTGGGCCCAACAAGAAGAGATGTGGGCCTGGGCCTACCCCTGACCCTGAAGAAGCCTGGGACCTACAAGAAGAGATTAGGGCCTGGGCCTACCCCTGACCCTGATGAGGCCTGGGCCCAACAAGAAGAGATGTGGGCCTGGGCCTACCCCTGACCCTGAATAGGCCTGGGCCCAACAAGAACAGATGTGGGCATGGGCCTACCCCTGACCCTGAAGAGGCCTGGGCCAAAGAAGAAGAGACGATGGCCTGGGCCTATCCCTGACCCTGAAGAGGCCTGGGCCAAACCAGAAGAGATGTGGGCCTGGGCCTACCCCTGACCCTGAATAGGCCTGGGCCCAACAAGAACAGATGTGGGCCTGGGTCTACCCCTGACACTGAAGAGGCCTGGGCCCAAGAGAAAAATGTGGGGCTGGGCCTACCCCTGACCCTGAAGAGGCCTGGGCCAAAGAAGAGACGATGGCCTGGGCCTATCCCTGACCCTGAAGAGGCCTGGCCCCAACTAGAAGAGCTGTGGGCCTGGGCCTACCCCTGACCCTGAAGAGGCCTGGGCCAAAGAAGAGACGATGGCCTGGGCCTAGTCCTGACCTGAAGAGGCCTGGGCCCAACAAGAAGAAATGTGGGCCTGGGCCTACCCATGACCCTGAAGAGCCCTGGGACCTACAAGAAGAGATGTGGGCCTGGGCCTACCCCTGACCCTGAACAGGCCTGGGCCCAACAAGAACAGATGTAGGCCTGGGCCTACCCCTAACCCTGAAGAGGCCTGGCCCCAACTAGAAGAGATGTGGGCCTGGGCCTACCCCTGACCCTGAAGAGGCCTGGGCCCAACAAGAACAGATGTGGGCATGGGCCTACCCCTGTCCCTGAAGAGGCCTGGCCCCAACTAGAAGAGATGTGGGCCTGGGCCTACCCCTGACCCTGAAGAGGCCTGGGCCCAACAAGAAGAGATGTGGGCCTGGGCCTAAGCCTGACCCTGAAGTGGCCTGGGCCCAATAAGAAGAGATGTGGGCCTGGGCCTACTCCTGATCATGAAGAGGCCTGGGTCCAACAAGAAGAGATGTGGGCCTGGGCCTACCCCTGACCCTGAAGAGGCCTGGGCCCAACAAGAAGAGACGATGGCCTGGGCCTACCCCTGACCCTGAAGAGGCCTGGGTCAAAGAAGAAGAGACGATGGCCAGGGCCTACCCCTGACCCTGAAGAGGCCTGGGCCCAACAAGAAGAGATGTGGGCCTGGGCCTACCCATGACCCTGAAGAGGCCTGGGACCTACAAGAAGAGATGTGGGCCTGGGCCTACCCCTGACCCTGAAGAGGCCTGGGCCCAACAAGAACAGATGTGGGCATGGGCCTACCCCTGTCCCTGAAGAGGCCTGGCCCCAACTAGAAGAGATGTGGGCCTGGGCCTAAGCCTGACCCTGAAGTGGCCTGGGCCCAACAAGAAGAGATGTGGGCCTGGGCCTATCCCTGACCCTGAAGAGGCCTGGGATCAAGAAGAGGAGATGTGGAAAAAAAAAAAAATTAAAATAAAAAAAAAAAAAAAAAAAAGAAGAAGAGACGATGGCCTGGGCCTATCCCTGACCCTGAAGAGGCCTGGGCCCTGACAAGAAGAGATGTGGGCCTGGGCCTATCCATGACCCTGAAGAGGCCTGGGCCAAAGAAGAAGAGACGATGGCCTGGGCCTACCCCTGACCCTGAAGAAGCCTGGGCCCTGACAATAAGAGATGTGGGCCTGGGCCTATCCCTGACCCTGAAGAGGCCTGGGCCCAACAAGAAGAGATGTGGGCCTGGGCCTAAGCCTGTTCCTGAAGAGGCCTGGGCCCAACAAGAAGAGACGATGGCCTGGGCCTACCCCTGACCCTGAAGAGGCCTGGGCCCTACAAGAAGAGATGTGGGCCTGGGCCTATTCCTGACCTGAAGAGGCCTGGGCCCAACAAGAAGAGATGTGGGCCTGGGCCTACCCATGACCCTGAAGAGGCCTGGGCCCAACAAGAAGAGATGTGGGCCTGGGCCTATCCCTGACCCTGAAGAGGCCTGGCCCCAACTAGAAGAGATGTGGGCCTGGGCCTATCCCTGACCCTGAAGAGGCCTGGGCCAAACCAGAAGGGATGTGCGCCTGGGCCTACCCCAGACCCTGAATAGGCCTGGGTCCAACAAGAACAGATGTGGGCATGGGCCTACCCCTGACCCTGAAAAGGCCTGGGATCAAGAAGAGGAGATGTGGGCCTGGGCCTATCCATGACGCTGATGAGGCCTGGGTCCAACAAGAAGAGACGATGGTCTGTGCCTATTCCTGACCTGAAGAGGCCTGGGCCCAACAAAAAGAGATGTGGGCCTGGGCCTACCCCTGACCCTGAAGAGGCCTGGGCCCAAGAGAAAAATGTGGGGCTGGGCCTATCCCAGACCCTGAAGAGGCCTGGCCCCAACTAGAAGAGCTGTGGGCCTGGGCCTACCCCTGACCCTGAAGAGGCCTGGGCCAAAGAAGAGACGATGGCCTGGGCCTAGTCCTGACCTGAAGAGGCCTGGGCCCAACAAGAAGAGATGTGGGCCTGGGCCTACCCCTGACCCTGAAGAGGCCTGGGCCCAACAAGAAGAGACGATGGCCAGGGCCTACCCCTGACCCTGAAGAGGCCTGGGCCCAACAGAAAAATGTGGGGCTGGGCCTATCCCTAACCCTGAAGAGGCCTGGCCCCAACTAGAAGAGATGTGGGCCTGGGCCTACCCCTGACCCTGAAGAGGCCTGGGCCCTACAAGAAGAGATGTGGGCCTGGGCCTATCCCTGTTCCTGAAGAGGCCTGGGCCCAACAAGAAGAGATGTGGGCCTGGGCCTATCCCTGACCCTGAAGAGGCCTGGGATCAAGAAGAGGAGATGTGGAAAAAAAAAAAAAAATTAAAATTTAAAAAAAAAAAAAAAAAAAAGGAGAAGAGATGTGGGCCTGGGCCTACCCTTGACCCTGAAGAGGCCTGGGCCCAACAAAAAGAGATGTGGGCCTGGGCCTATCCCTGACCCTGATGAGGCCTGGGCCCAACAAGAAGAGATGTGGGCCTGGGCCTACCCTTGACCCTGAAGAGGCCTGGGCCCAACAAAAAGAGATGTGGGCCTGGGCCTATTCCTGACCTGAAGAGGCCTGGGCCCAACAAAAAGAGATGTGGGCCTGGGCCTACCCCTGACCCTGAAGAGGCCTGGGCCCAAGAGAAAAATGTGGGGCTGGGCCTATCCCTGACCCTGAAGAGGCCTGACCCAACTAGAAGAGCTGTGGGCCTGGGCCTACCCCTGACCCTGAAGAGGCCTGGGCCAAAGAAGAGACGATGGCCTGGGCCTAGTCCTGACCTGAAGAGGCCTGGGCCCAACAAGAAGAGATGTGGGCCTGGGCCTACCCATGACCCTGAAGAGGCCTGGGACCTACAAGAAGAGATGTGGGCCTGGGCCTACCCCTGACCCTGAAGAGGCCTGGGCCCAACAAGAACAGATGTGGGCCTGGGCCTACCCCTGACCCTGAAGAGGCCTGGGCCCAACAAGAACAGATGTGGGCCTGGGCCTACCCCTGACCCTGAAGAGGCCTGGGCCCAACAGAAAAATGTGGGGCTGGGCCTATCCCTAACCCTGAAGAGGCCTGGGCCCAACAAGAACAGATGTGGGCCTGGGCCTACCCCTGACCCTGAAGAGGCCTGGGCCCAACAAGAAGAGATGTGGGCCTGGGCCTATCCCTGAGCCTGAAGAGGCCTGGGCCCAACAAGAAGAGATGTGGGCCTGGGCCTACACCTGACCCTGAAGAGGCCTGGGATCAAGAAGAGGATATGTGGAAAAAAAAAAAAAAATTAAAATAAAAAAAAAAAAAAAAGAAGAAGAGACGATGGCCTGGGCCTACCCCTGACCTTGAAGAGGCCTGGGCCCTACAAGAAGAGATGTGGGCCTGGGCCTATCCCTGAGCCTGAAGAGGCCTGGGCCCAACAAGAAGAGATGTGGGCCTGGGCCTACCCCTGACCCTGAAGAGGCCTGGCCCCAACTAGAAGAGATGTGGGCCTGGGCCTACCCCTGACCCTGAAGAGGCCTGGGATCAAGAAGATGAGATGTGGAAAAAAAAAAAAATTAAAATGAAAAAAAAAAAAAAAAAAAAAAGAAGAAGAAGACATGTGGGCCTGGGCCTATCCCTGACCCTGAAGAGGCCTGGGCCCTGACAAGAAGAGATGTGGGCCTGGGCCTACCCCTGACCCTGAAGAGGCCTGGGCCCTGACAATAAGAGATGTGGGCCTGGGCCTATCCCTGACCCTGAAGAGGCCTGGGCCAAAGAAGAAGAGACGATGGCCTGGGCCTACCCCTGACCCTGAAGAGGCCCGGGCCCTGACAATAAGAGATGTGGGCCTGGGCCTACCCCTGACCCTGAAGAGGCCCGGGCCCTGACAATAAGAGATGTGGGCCTGGGCCTATCCCTGACCCTGAAGAGGCCTGGGCCCAACAAGAAGAGATGTGGGCCTGAGCCTAAGCCTGACCCTGAAGTGGCCTGGGCCCAATAAGAAGAGATGTGGGCCTGGGCCTACTCCTGATCCTGAAGAGGCCTGGGTCCAACAAGAAGTGATGTGGGCCTGGGCCTATCCATGACCCTGAAGAGGCCTGGGCCAAAGAAGAAGAGACGATGGCCTGGGCCTACCCCTGACCCTGAAGAGGCCTGGGCCCTGACAATAAGAGATGTGGGCCTGGGCCTATCCCTGACCCTGAAGAGGCCTGGGCTCAACAAGAAGAGATGTGGGCCTGGGCCAATCCCTGAGCCTGAAGAGGCCTGGGCCCAACAAGAAGAGATGTGGGCCTGGGCCTACCCCTGACCCTGAAGAGGCCTGGCCCCAACTAGAAGAGATGTGGGCCTGGGCCTACCCCTGACCCTGAAGAGGCCTGGGATCAAGAAGATGAGATGTGGAAAAAAAAAAAAAAATTAAAAAAAAAAAAAAAAAAAAAAAAAGAAGAAGAGACGATGGCCTGGGCCTACCCCTGACCCTGAAAAGGCCTGGGCCCAACAAGAAGAGATGTGGGCCTGGGCCTATCCCTGACCCTGATGAGGCCTGGGCCCAACAAGAAGAAATGTGGGCCTGGGCCTATCCCTGACCCTGAAGAGGCCTGGGCCCTGACAAGAAGAGATGTGGGCCTGGGCCTATCCCTGACCCTGAAGAGGCCTGGGCCCAACAAGAAGAGATGTGGGCCTGGGCCTAAGCCTGACCCTGAAGTGGCCTGG